>NW_008353027.1:2350382-2350833 GCF_000622305.1 Nannospalax galili
GTTCCCAAGGGGTTATAGAAAGAAACTAAATGGAGGTATAACTGTGGAAAAGTATAGCTATATCAAGAATGTAAACAGAAATAAAAATGACAGGATTCAATACTCATCTTTCATTAATAACTTTAAATATTAATGGACTGAACTCCCCAGTCAAAAGACACAGACTAGGTGAATGGATTAAGAAACAAAACCCATCTTTTTGTTGTCTGCAAGAAACTCATCTCTCAAGGACAGACACTATCTTAAAGTGAAAGGATGGAAAAAAATATACCAAGAAAATGGAACTAAGAAAAAAGCAGGCATTGCAATTCGAATAACTGAAAAATAGACTTTAAACTGAAACTAATCAGAAAAGATAAAGAGGGCCACTTCATTCTGATCAAAGGAACAATTAATCAAGGATATTACAATCATGAACATATATTCACCAAACTCTGGTGTACCCAACTTC
>NW_008353027.1:2352645-2353615 GCF_000622305.1 Nannospalax galili
ATATTGTGAAAATGACCATCCTAACAAAAGCCATTTATAGATTCAATGCACTGCCAATGAAAATTCCTCTGACATTTTATACAGATTTGGAAAAAAACATCCTAAGATTCATATGGAAGCACAAAAGACCTCAGATAGCCAAAACAATCCTAACCACTAAGAACAATGCTGCGGGGATTAGTATACCAGATTTTAAGCTGGTATAAAAACAACATGGTACTGGCACAATAATAGAC
Source organism: Nannospalax galili (assembly GCF_000622305.1). Classification (NCBI taxonomy): domain Eukaryota; kingdom Metazoa; phylum Chordata; class Mammalia; order Rodentia; family Spalacidae; genus Nannospalax; species Nannospalax galili. The sequence goes on from NW_008353027.1 coordinate 2,352,882, forward strand.
CCATAGATCAATGGAACAAAATTGAAGACCCAAATATGAGCAAATGTAATTTCAGCCACCTGATATTTGACAAAGGGTCCAATAATATTCATTGGAGGAAAGAGAGCATGTTCAGTAAATGGTGCTGGCAAAACTGGATCTCCACCTGTAGAAGAATGAAAATAAACCCTTATCTTTCACCCTGCACAAAAGTCAATTCCAAATGGATCAAAGACCTCAATGTAAAGCCTGAAACTCTGAAACTGTTAGAAGAAAACATTGGGAAAAACCTACAAGATATAGGTGTAGGAAAGGACTTTCTAAACCGGACAACAATTGCTCAGGAAACAAGGGCAAGAATTGACAAATTGGACCTCATTAAACTAAAAAGCTTCATACATCAAAGAAGGCAACCAGGGGAGCAAACAGGAAACCCACAGAATGGGAGAAAAGCTTCACCATCTGACAGAGGTTTAATATCCAGAATATATAATGAACTCAAAAAACAGAGAAACAAGAGAAGAAGTTACCCAATTAAAAGATGGGCTAAGGAGTTGAACAGAGAGTTCTCAAAAGAAGAAGATGGCTATGAAGCATTTAAAAGATGTTCAACATCACTAATACTCAGGGAAATGCAAATTAAAACCACTTTAAGATTTCACCTTACCCTAGTCAGACTGGCTAAGATCAAGAAAACAAATGATACCAAATATTGGAGAGGATGTGGGGAAAGGGGAACACTCATCCACTGCTGG
>NW_008353027.1:2353875-2376135 GCF_000622305.1 Nannospalax galili
TCAAAATAGCCAAGAGATGGAAGCAATCTAAGTGTCCCTCAACTGACGAGTGAATAATGAAAATGTGGTACATTTACATGGAGTTTTACTCAGCAGTAAAGAAAGATGAAGTCATGAAATTTGCAGGTAAATGGATATAACTAGAAACTGTCATACTAAGTGAATTAACACAGACTCAGAAAAAAAATTGACATATGTTCTCATAGTCTAGAACCAGACTCTGATAAATAAGTATGCAACCAGACATAAGTACATTAACCAGGTTAATGGAAAGGAAACATGGAGGTAAAGGAAAAGAAATAACCTGAAAGAGAAGAACAGAAGGAAACAGGCCTTAATAAGGGAGATATGGATTAAAATGGCATTAGTTTAAGGGAGGGGTGAGGGAAGGGTATACAAGGAACCTAGGGGATAAAGGGAAAGAAGGAGCTCAAGAGAGGTAGGACCATAGGAGAAGGGTATTAGTAAGGCAGAGAGGGGGAAATGGGGGCACCTTAAGAGGGAAAACCATGTTGGAGGAGTGAGACAATGTGAGAGATAAACAATGCCAGGATCTCAACTCCCAAAAACCATGCATAGTAAAAAAATAAAATCAAGAAAACTAACAGCATCAATGAATGATGATTAATTCAAAAAACAACACATCAAAATGTTTATAAGTCAGTAAGTGTAAGCTTTACAGGACTTTAAATTAAATTAATATTCTGAGAGAAATGAATGAATTAGCAGAGGTCACTGAAATGAACAATTTAATTTTTGGTACTAAATAAAAGCTTCAGTTGAGGGAATGAGTGACAGAATGGATTTTGGTGAATGAAGCAAGAGGTGTTCCTAAAGAGAAGCATAAAAATGAAATAACAGAAAAACAGTGTTCAAGAAAAGTTTATGAAAGATGGCTTCAAGACTCCCAAAATCATTTCAACAGGAATTTGAAAGAATAGATATAATAGTAAGAAAGCTAGTAGAATTTTCTAAAATGAAAGAAAGATAGATATTGTAAAGTTGAGTATTCAGCTGAAAAAAATTTCAATAAAGGTCGCCCTAAGGAACAGATCCTCAAACGACCTTAAGAGTAAAAATAAATTGTTTTTTCTTGGCCAACTGTATGGCCTTAAACACCTGAAAGGAAAGTATAACCAAAGATTAAAGGGGCCAATATAATTTGTTAAGAGTCCATATGATAGCTAAAAGCTACATAACAAGCAACAATGCCAGATAAGGGATACCTTCTTTTGAGCTGTTGGCCAGGGTGGCCAAAGGGACTCCCAGATAGTAACCCAGCATAGAACTGGGAAAATGAGCAGCAGACCCCAATCTTTTCTAAAGGAATATTAACAACTGATTGCTGTTAGATGAGGAACAGCTGACCCTCCTAAAATAAAGACCTCTAGATAGGCTGACTAGATTCACCAGAAGGGCAAGTAGTGGGGAAGGGCTGGGGGTGCCAACAACACAGCAGACAGTAGCAGGGATATCAGAGTATAAGGGCTCTGGTGGGGGGAGGGAGGCTATGGGAGTGTGCCTTCTGGGAAGTGGGTGTACAGTTGAGTAAGATGGTTTGGGATGTTCTGTGTGATACACACACACACACACACACACACACACACAAAATCAACGAATTTTTTTTTAAATGCATTATATTTGAGAAGGAAGCATGGAAATTTACATCATGTTAATTAGTAGAGGTGATAAACATTACCATTGAAATCTGCCCGATGAATTTATACACATACAGAGGCACCAAGGATCCAAGTGCAACCAATTATGACTAGTAATAATCAGATACATACAGATTAGAGATTTGTGCACCAACATCTCAGTGTTAGTAGCAAAAACAATGAGTCTTTCTGCAAGGAACAATATATTCTAAAATGAAATGGAGAACTTTTTTAAAGGTTAAAAACTCATTCGGTTTAATGTCTTACAGGGCTTATACTGAGTTCAATATTGTATAACTGTATTAACTCAACTGTGAACCTAGAAACTTCCACCCACTTGTGAATGAGAAGTACTCTTGCTCTGGAGTGAGTTACTGAATATGTTAAAGCTGTAATGAAATGCTTCTTCTAATCATGTAGTTATTAAAATTTTTAAAAAATGATTAAAAATAATAATTCTTCAAAGCATAAAGATATGCTCCTTAATAATTAGTAGATGTGAAAATCATTACCACTGAAATCTACCTGACGACTTTATATCCATGCTCAGAAACCAAGGAGCTCAGAAAGTAACCCTCTGTGACTAGTAATAATCAGATATATAGAGATTAGAAACGCATGTGCAAACATCTTAGTGTCAATTGCATTAAAAGTGAATTTTTCTGTATGAAACTGTGTATTTTAATAATGAAGTGGAGATCTTCTTTAAAGATGAAAACCTCATTTAATTTTATGTCTTATAGGGTTTATACTGAGTACAATATTGTATAACTGTAATAATTCAACTGTAAATCTAAAAATTTACTTTTTGCAAGAGATACATCTTAGCTCTGGAAATTGTTATTGACTATGTCAATGCTGTTGTAATAAAATGCTTCTTCTAAGTATGTGGTTACTAAATAAATAATTTTTAAAAATCCAAAATCTACCTATAAAGTGTTTTTACAAAGAAACCTGCAACGAAAGGAAAACAAATTGTTGAAAGTTGAAGAATGAGACTACACGGTCTGAAAAGATGGCTAAACACTTGAGAGCGCCTACTGCTCAATCATGAAGACCAGAGTTCAGACCCCAGCACCCAAGTAACAAACCAATGTCGTGGAAAACAAACAAATGAACAAAAATGCCTGTAACCCCAGCTCCAAGAGGTTGGATGCCCTGTTCAGGCAAACATTCAGGCAGTCATATACACATACAAATAAAGAAATAATATTAAAAAATGTATGCAATGCAAATAACCAAAATAAAGCTGGTGGTGTTACTTAGTCATATCAGAAAAAGTGGATTTTCAGCAAAAAACATTAAAACAAACCATATAATAGAAAAAATTAAATTTTCTAATCATTTTTTAAAATTCCAAATTCTAAATAATACAACTTAGAGTTGGAAACCATGATAGCAATGGTGTGTTTAAAAGAGGGGAAAAGCCCCAAGTTTACACACTTGCTGTCCTGTAGCACAAGATCCCTGCCTTGTAGCACAGCAGGAAAACCCCCAGTTGAAGCTGAGGGATTGCCAGGGCCACATTCCTGATTTCCCAGTCTCCAGGAATGTGACCCAAATAAACTTCTATACTTTGTAAGTTACAGTCTCTGGATATTTTATATAGCAACAACAAACAGACTAAGACAGATACATTTTACTCAAAGAATAGAGAAGGATTCAAAGCTGAGACACTAATCTATAACATTTAGGGCAATAAAATAAGATTAAACTACTTTTAAGGGAACCCTTTCTTATAAGTTGCTTGTTGGTTTGATTTTGTGTGTGTGTGCCTCTTTTGGGGTGATTATTTTTTATTTTTTGTTTGTCTTTGCCGCAGTAGTATGATTATAGAATTAAGCTCAAATACCCATTAAATTATAAAAATGTTCCTGAATTTCTTAGTAATGCAGAAAATAAAAATTTAAATTACACATTTAGACCATTATATAAGAATCATATTGAAAAGGTTTTAAAATTCCAACCATCTAAAAAGAAAAAAAATTCCAACCATCGTAGCTGTTAGGAGAATCTAGAATACCCATATTTCTTACACACTGATGCAAAGAATATTGATTGATATCATTTTGAAAAGCAAAGTTAAGATCCTTAAAGTTAGCCTTATACCTTCCCAAAGACTCAGCAGTTCCTTCTTCAAAAGGCCCAGCACATATGCAAATGAATAGCAGTCTTCACAACCGCTGTTTATATTTATTCAATTGGTTGGCTTTCTGTTTGTTGTTGGTTTGCTGTTGTTTGAGACAGAGTTTCCCTGCAGCCCCAGCTGACCTGGAACTTGTTATGTAGATCAGGCTGGCCTGGATCTCAGAGATCCACCTGCCTCTGCCTCCTGAATGCTGGGATTAAAGGCATGGCCCCTCCCAGTGTTGTTTTAATAATAAAGGCTAAAATTACTCTAAATGTCTACCATAAAAAGACCACAATAAAGGCCGGCTGCTGAAGAACACCTGACTGGGATGGAGACTACCACAGAGCTTCAGAACTGGTCAAATGCAGAAAGTAAGTGTCTGTGAGACTCTTAACCCTAAGTGATACATCTTCAATGAAACCTCTACACATAGGATGAATGCACCTCTTGACTCTCACCAGAGAAATGTTCTTATGCAGCAGATAGTGATTAACACAGAAACCCATGATTATCCAATGTGCAGAGAACAAGAAGCCACAGAGTACTTATCCCTGAATAGGACAGCTGTTTCACATCTCTGCCTCCCAAGGCTCAAGGATCATTGTGGAGAAGGGGCGGAAAGAGCCAGAGGTGGCGGGTGACCACAAGGAAACAGTCTTCCAGACAGTTGGTCATTTATTCATATGAACTTCAGCAATGGTGACAGTACACACAAGTCCTATGCAAGTTCAAATCAGACAAAATTCCAGCATAGGCATAGGGAAGTGAGTAAGAAATCCCCACCCAACCTAAGGAACTTCTGGCAACTGGAGGCTGCTGGGAAGGGGAGAGACAGTGTCTTCTTACAAGAATGGAACTCTTGGTGGGCCCAGTAGATGGACCCACACTGAAGGACATTTGGGGACACAAATAAAACGCTATAGGTCATAATAAATATAGGTGTATATCTATACATATATATGTGAGAGCCCATTAAATTGAGTGGGGGGTAGTGGGGGAGGATAGAAATGGGGGAGGGTATCTAAATACCAGCAAACTGTATTGTATGAAAATCATAAAAATTCAATTAAAAAATTGGTTTAAAACTAGGATACTGAGAAAAGTACCCCAAAATTAAAATAAAATAAAAAGACCACAATAATAAATAACACACCTCCCTCCACATATGTGGAAACTCTTCCAGGAAATACAATGTGTGAGTATGTAACATATTGTGTCATCGTACATATAGAATTTCATTAAATTTTTCTAGAATTCTTTCTAGAACAGTCCTACCAATTAATGCTCAAAACAGTGGCACTGAAGAGTTCTCACTACAGTTTGGCATATTCTGTTTTCTAATATTTGATATTGTGATATGGAATCTAATTTTTGTTTTAAATTTTCCTTTTTCAAAAAAAAAGTTTATTATTTTTATTTTATGTGTATGTGTGTATTGCCTGTGTGTGGGTAAGTGCACCCATGTCGTGCAATGCCCGTGGAGGTCAGAAGAGGTGGTCGGATTCCCTGGAACTGGAGTTATAGACAGTTGTTAGCTGCCATATGGGTGCTGGGATTCAAACTCGGGTCTTCCGCAAGAACAGTGTTCTTAACCGCTGAGCCAGCTCTCCAGCCCCAATTTCCCATCAATTCTAAAAAGTCTGCAGAGGTCAGATGAAGGCATTGGATCTGAGGACATGAGATCCCCTGGGGCTAGAGTTATAAGTGGTTGTGAATGTCCAGATGTGGATGATGGGAACTGAACTCTAGCCCTCTACAAGAGCAGCACGTGCCCTTAACTGCTGAGCCATCTCTCCAGCCCCTTTATTTTGCTATTTCGTATACACTTAGACATCACATAGTCTACAAATAACTCCAAGTTCATCTGAGTTTTTTTTTTTTTTTTCCCAATCCTGATAAATCTTAGATCTTTTTCTTACACCACAACTTGACTACACCTTCACTGTCAGGTCAAACAATAATAATGATGGTGAGTGTTCTTGTCTTACTATAGACCTTAACGAAAATGAAAGTTTCCTCACAGCATGACTTCTACTGTAGGATTTGGGATACATTGTCTTCATAAAAATCAAGAAAATCCCTAATAATTTAAAATTTTATGATTGGTTCTTATTATTAAGAGGGGTTGAAATTTTATCAAGTGTGTATTTCTGTATTTATGGATAGCTCATATACTTTTTCCTCTCTTATTCTAACAATATAACAGATAACCCTGATTTTCCAATGCTAAATCATCTAGTCTTTCTGAGTCTAAGGCTAACTTATGTTTTCTGATTTATTTAGCCAATATTTCATTAAGATTTTTATAGCTATGTGAAATGAGCATGTAAGTCATATACTCTTATCTAATTTGAATCATAATTGTCCTAATCTCATAAAAATAAGTATATTTCTGCATCTCATTTATGTAATAATTTGAGTTATCTGCTCCTTAAATGTTTTGTGATGCTTACTTCACAACAGGATCATTCATGAAATGTTGCAGGCCAACTAAAATTCCTACAGAAACACAAAAAGTCAAGGAGACACCAAGAAGAAAATAAAGACAGAAAGGTTTGCATTCCTAGATACCTGGACCCACTGTCTACTTAAGTAACTGAGACATGTGAAAGAACAACAGAACAGAAGAAAATGGAGACAGACTCCCCATATGTACACAACAGATGCACAGAAGAACGGATGGAGAGAGAAACACAGAGACAGAGAGGAAACAGGTAACGCAGACCTATATCCTGAGACGTATGTATACAAAATTAATCCAGGTAGATTAGAAGCCTAGGTGGAAAATCAAAACAATAAAGACTTTAGAAGTTAGGATTACAGAGGGTCTTCATGACTAAGTGGCTAACAACCATCCGTAACTCCAGTTCCAGGGAATCCAACGCCCACTTCTGACTTCCGTGGGTATTGAATGACACAGGTGCACTTACACACATGCAGGCAATACACTCGGACACATAAAATAAAAACAAGTAGCCGGGCGTGGTGCATGCCTTTAATCCCAGCACTCAGAAGGCAGAGAGAGGCAGGTGGATCTCTGTGAGTTCAAGGCCAGCCTGGTCTACATAGTGAGTTCCAGGACAGCTGGGGCTACAAGGAGACCCTGTCTCAAAAAGACAAAAAAAAAAAGAAAAAAAAAGTAAAATATTTTTAAAACTTGAAAATCAAACCAATAAACACAATTTCTAATAACAGAATGGAATGAAGGAAAAATGGAGGGGAAGGGAAAGTCAGGTTGGGCAGAGAGACAAGTGAGAGACAGAGGGACAGAGAGAGAGAGAATGGCATGGTGCCTGAATAACTGTATGTGAGGCATCAAAATGAAAGCAAACCTTAAAGCTCCTCAAAACATATAAAAGTTTATTCAAAATGGACCATAAGCTTATAAACAAGAGGTAAAGTTAAACAACCTTTATAACAAAATGTAAGAAAATACTCTTTGTGACCTGGTTAAGCAAAGATCCTAAGAAACAAAAAGCATGAAACTTAAATTTAAAAAATAAATTTTAAGAAACTGTACATCTTGAAACTCAAACACTGTGTTTTTATTTCCCCCAAAATCATTCAAATAATGAAGCAACAAACCACAGACTGGCAGAAAATATTTGTCAAGCATATACGTGATACATTTTTCCAATTTATATAGAAAGAAAATTCTTAAAATCTAATAAAAATTTAAAAGGGTAAAATATTCACAGGTACTTTTAAAGAAATAAGTGGACAATAAATACATGAAGATATGCTAAATATAACTCATTAGAGAAACAAAACCTCAAAACTACAATACCACCACATACCACTAAAGGAGTTAAAATTTAAAAGGCCAGTACTAATACTGAGAATGGGGAACAACTAGAACTCTTTACTGGTGCGTGCTAGTCTGCATTCAGTCACTATGACAAAATGTCTGAGGAAAACAACTTAAAGGAGAAAAGAGCCAGATGCTGCAATACATGCCTTGTAATCCCAGCCCTCTGGAGGCTGAGACATGAGAATTGTGTGTCTGAGGTCAGCCTGAGCTACATAGTGGCTACAGTGAGAACAAAAACAGAGAAAGGAGAAAAGCTTTAGGGTTTTCTTTTTATTCTCTTTCATGGGTTTGTTTTTGTGTTTGTGTTTTTGTTTTGCTGTTTCCTTTTTGGCTTGTGATTTCAGTCTCTCGTCACTTGTCTCTTTTGTTCTGGACTATGGTGATGTAGAACATCTTGTCAGTGGAGCAAGGTAGTGGAAAGCAGATCACTTTGTAGAAACCAGGAAGAAGAGAAAAAGGAAGGAGTCTATGACTACGTCCAGTTCCCAAGGACATGTCCCAGGACCCCCTCCTCCACTGAGGACCCACTTGAAGATGGCCCCACCTACCAAACCTTTCTTCTGTGGCCTTCAGAGGGCATTTCAGACCAAACACATGATGCTGCTGCAAGAGGAGGTGGCAGATGGCAATGGAGAACACTGTGGCAATCTATTATAAACTTAAAACATCACCATGTGTTCCAGAAGCTGTCTACTTCCAGAAACCTGAGCATGGTCAAAACATCTGTACACACAGACTTTGTATCCAGAGTTCTTAGCCACTGTTTTTGTAACTGACAAAACGGAAAGGTCCATTGTAAGGGCTGGGAGACAGCTCAGTGGGGAAAGTGCTTGCTACATGAGCATGAGGGCCTCTTTCCCAATCCCCAGAACCCATGTAGGAGCCAGGCATGGCAGTACCTGTTATCCCACAGCTCCTTCTGGGAGGTCGGAGGTGGAGACAGGAGACTCCTCCGACGCTCCTGGGCCAGCTAGCATGACGTCAGCAGCATTGTGAACGACAAAGAGCCTGTCTCAAATTAGTCGAAGGTGAGGACCCACACCAAAGCTGCATTGTGATCTCCAGTGTGCACTGTGGCACATGATGGGATGCTGGGCTTGAAGTTTATATCCTGGCCAGCTTCCAGCCCCGGCTCTGCTTCTTGATCTGCCCAGACCTGAGCAAGCAGCCTCATGCTCCTGGCAGCACAGTGAGCTGCTCCTGCTGCTGTGGAAGACAATGCCCTCTCAAGCCAGGAGCCAAAATAATTCCTTCCTCCATGAAGTTGCTTCTCGTCAGGTATTTGGTCACAGCAATGAGGAAAAATAATGCATCCATGAAATTTCTAAATTCACACAAGTCGAAGCGTCTGCTTCCTGGATGTTGGGAAAAACCACCCTCCCCTCACCGGACTTGATGCACAATGAGTGCACCGCAGTCTTTGAAGGGAGCTGAGTTCCAAAGTCAGGTGTCTTTGGCCAGCTATGCTCTTATGCACAAGTGTTTCCATTTCAAGTTTAGGCATGTCTATCCCGAAATCTCAATCCAAGGTTGCGCCAGTGGCCTGGGGGTGTCTCTGTCAATGCCTCCTTCTGAATAATTTAAAAGGAAAATCCTTGAAAACACTTTTTCCCATTTTGACTCAGTCCCCTTATAAGTTCATTTTTGGAAGCATCATAAATGGAGGCTAGCCTTCCAGTTTAGCATACAAGGAGACAAATGGCCCTTGACAAGCCTAAGCTGCACAGCAGAATCGCAAATGTCCACGCCCTCCTAATGGGTGCTCTCAACAGTGAGGGACTCCTCTGCGTGCGCTAATCTACCCTCCCACGCATGGCACCAAGGAGATGGAGTGGCGGATCCCACTGCCTGCCCCACTTTAGTCTCTTACTGCACCCTTGCAGTTCTTGCTTTATTTTTTAATATTTTATTTATTTAGTTATTTTATGTATATGAGTGTGTTCCTGCATGTAAGTGCACCCATGTCCTGCAATGCCCACCAATGCCAATGCCAATGTCAGAAGAGGGCAGCCGATCCCCTGGAACTGGAGTTAGTCACCATGCGGTGCTGGGAACCTTTGCAAGAGCAGCTCTTAGCAGCTAAGCTGTCTCTCCACCCCCAAGGGCTTCTTGTTTTAATGGAATTGAAATCGAGGTAGGCCAGCTCCTACACCTGTGCTGTTAGATGCGGACTGCACCACTATGCCTCTTTGTTATTGAATTTATTGTAGTCCCAGGAGCCAATGGTGGCAGCTGGGCCAAGTAGAAAAGAAACTGACTCATTTAAATTATGTGTTACGTAGGTAAGTTCAACAACAGTTGATGATGAGCTAGAAGTGAGGGCGTCTACAGTGAGGGTGTCTACAGTGAGGGTATCTACAGTGAGGGTGTCTACAGTGAGGGTGTCTACAGTGAGGGTGTCATCTACAGTGAGGGTGTCTACAGTGACGGTGTCTACAGTGAGGGTATCTACAGTGAGGGTGTCTACAGTGACGGTGTCTACAGTGAGGGTATCATCTACAGTGAGGGTGTCTACAGTGACGGTGTCTACAGTGAGGGTATCATCTACAGTGAGGGTGTCTACAGTGAGGGTATCTACAGTGAGGGTGTCTACAGTGAGGGTGTCGTCTATAGTGAGGGTGTCTACAGTGAGGGTGTCATCTACAGTGAGGGTGTCGTCTACAGTGAGGGTGTCTACAGTGAGGGTGTCTACAGTGAGGGTGTCTACAGTGAGGGTGTCTACAGTGAGGGTGTCGTCTACAGTGAGGGTGTCATCTACAGTGAGGGTGTCATCTACAGTGAGGGTGTCATCTACAGTGAGGGTGTCATCTACAGTGAGGGTGTCATCTACAGTGAGGGTGTCATCTACAGTGAGGGTGTCATCTACAGTGAGGGTGTCATCTACAGTGAGGGTGTCATCTACAGTGAGGGTGTCATCTACAGTGAGGGTGTCATCTACAGTGAGGGTGTCATCTACAGTGAGGGTGTCATCTACAGTGAGGGTGTCATCTACAGTGAGGGTGTCATCTACAGTGAGGGTGTCATCTACAGTGAGGGTGTCATCTACAGTGAGGGTGTCATCTACAGTGAGGGTGTCATCTACAGTGAGGGTGTCATCTACAGTGAGGGTGTCATCTACAGTGAGGGTGTCATCTACAGTGAGGGTGTCATCTACAGTGAGGGTGTCATCTACAGTGAGGGTGTCATCTACAGTGAGGGTGTCATCTACAGTGAGGGTGTCATCTACAGTGAGGGTGTCATCTACAGTGAGGGTGTCATCTACAGTGAGGGTGTCATCTACAGTGAGGGTGTCATCTACAGTGAGGGTGTCATCTACAGTGAGGGTGTCATCTACAGTGAGGGTGTCATCTACAGTGAGGGTGTCATCTACAGTGAGGGTGTCATCTACAGTGAGGGTGTCATCTACAGTGAGGGTGTCATCTACAGTGAGGGTGTCATCTACAGTGAGGGTGTCATCTACAGTGAGGGTGTCATCTACAGTGAGGGTGTCATCTACAGTGAGGGTGTCATCTACAGTGAGGGTGTCATCTACAGTGAGGGTGTCATCTACAGTGAGGGTGTCATCTACAGTGAGGGTGTCATCTACAGTGAGGGTGTCATCTACAGTGAGGGTGTCATCTACAGTGAGGGTGTCATCTACAGTGAGGGTGTCATCTACAGTGAGGGTGTCATCTACAGTGAGGGTGTCATCTACAGTGAGGGTGTCATCTACAGTGAGGGTGTCATCTACAGTGAGGGTGTCATCTACAGTGAGGGTGTCATCTACAGTGAGGGTGTCATCTACAGTGAGGGTGTCATCTACAGTGAGGGTGTCATCTACAGTGAGGGTGTCATCTACAGTGAGGGTGTCATCTACAGTGAGGGTGTCATCTACAGTGAGGGTGTCATCTACAGTGAGGGTGTCATCTACAGTGAGGGTGTCATCTACAGTGAGGGTGTCATCTACAGTGAGGGTGTCATCTACAGTGAGGGTGTCATCTACAGTGAGGGTGTCATCTACAGTGAGGGTGTCATCTACAGTGAGGGTGTCATCTACAGTGAGGGTGTCATCTACAGTGAGGGTGTCATCTACAGTGAGGGTGTCATCTACAGTGAGGGTGTCATCTACAGTGAGGGTGTCATCTACAGTGAGGGTGTCATCTACAGTGAGGGTGTCATCTACAGTGAGGGTGTCATCTACAGTGAGGGTGTCATCTACAGTGAGGGTGTCATCTACAGTGAGGGTGTCATCTACAGTGAGGGTGTCATCTACAGTGAGGGTGTCATCTACAGTGAGGGTGTCATCTACAGTGAGGGTGTCATCTACAGTGAGGGTGTCATCTACAGTGAGGGTGTCATCTACAGTGAGGGTGTCATCTACAGTGAGGGTGTCATCTACAGTGAGGGTGTCATCTACAGTGAGGGTGTCATCTACAGTGAGGGTGTCATCTACAGTGAGGGTGTCATCTACAGTGAGGGTGTCATCTACAGTGAGGGTGTCATCTACAGTGAGGGTGTCATCTACAGTGAGGGTGTCATCTACAGTGAGGGTGTCATCTACAGTGAGGGTGTCGTCTACAGTGAGGGTGTCTACAGTGAGGGTATCGTCTACAGTGAGGGTATCTACAGTGAGGATGTCTACAGTGAGGGTGTCGTCTACAGTGAGGGTGTCTACAGTGAGGGTGTTGTTGTCTACAGTGAGGGTGTCTACAGTGAGGATGTCTACAGTGAGGGTGTCATCTACAGTGAGGGTATTGTCTACAGTGAGGGTGTCGTCTACAGTGAGGGTGTCTACAGTGAGGGTATTGTCGTCTACAGTGAGGGTGTCTACAGTGAGGGTTTCTACAGTGAGGGTGTCTACAGTGAGGGTGTCTACAGTGAGGGTGTCTAAAGTTTTGGCTTCTCTGGCTACATTGGATGACGTTGTCTTGAGCCACTCATTAAATACACAAACGCTAATGAAAGCTGATGAGCAAAAATAAACTAACGAGTAAATAAGGTCTGTGTATAATTTTCATGGCTGCCACCAGAGATAGGCAAAAAGTCCTCATATAATAATTCAATCATACAGTGTCTGTGTGGAAAATCTTTTAAAATTGTCACGCATGGGGTGAAGAGATGACTCAGTGGTTTAAGTGCTCTTGCAGAGGACACAGGATTGGTTCCCAGCACTGACATGGCAGCTAACAACTGTCCTTAATCCAGGTCCCTCTTCTGGCCTCCATGGTCATTGCACCATAACACAGGCACACTATATACATGTAGGCAAAATACTCATGAATGGAAATTTTAAAAATTTTTAACAAAAATGGCCATGCAGGTCCCAAGTTTGCAATCACTAATGAAGAAAATGAACATATCTAAGTAATGAAAACTCACTGGTTGTTTTTTATTTTATTATAAAATAAGATAATAAACTAGTGAGATAGTTCACATTGTATTTCAGAACCTAATGCATCAATATCTGGGGCCCTTTTTTCAATTTTTAATTACATTTTAAACATTTATTTACATGGGGGTGGGGAACCTCAGTCACAATGTGCGTGTGAAGGTCAGAAGACAACTTTCAGGAGTCAGGACCATGTGTGGCCCAGAGGTCAAACTCTGGCAATCAGGCTTGTTTAATGGAAAAAGTTGCAATTCTCAGTGAGTTTTCAAGTCCTCACCAGATATTTTGGCTATAATTTTACTATGTTTTGCCTATGTGTGGTGTGCATGCATGTGTGTATGAATGTTCACATACATGTGGGCATATGTGTGTGCAGAAGCCAGACATTGAAGTCAAGTATCTTTCTTGAGCTTACTTCATCTTATGTACTGAGACAGGACCTCTCACCCAGAGCTTACAAATTCAGCTAATCTAGCTAGCCATCTTTCTCTAGGAATTTCCTGTCTCTACCTTCTTCAACACCCACATAGCATTTACTTGGGTGCTGGCGATCCAAATTCTAATTCTCACACATGGAAAGCACTTTTACTCATTGAGCTCTCTCTCCAGCCCCTAATTTTATTCCTAATGTGCTTCATTCTTAACACAATTGCTCATAAATGTAGGTTCTACCAAAAAGTGAAGAAATAAGGTGTGATTGTGAAGCAAGGGATACTGTGTCTGAGAAGACAAGACCTGTAGAAGATAATAAAGAGACAGGACTGATTTTTTCTTTACACTGAATGTCATGCTGCAACTCTAGACATTCCACTTGAATACTGGCAAGCGACATAGTTATTTCAACTGAAGATAAAATTGAAAATATATTAAAATATTATTTTCCCTTAAGTCTTGAACTTTATTTTCAAATTGTTTTATTTATTTATTGGTTTTTATGAGAATTTCAAACATAAGTACAATGTATTTTCATCATATCCACTCCTCCCTCCTAGGCCTCCTGCCCCCCCACCATATATGCACACATCCTCCTCTTAAATTCATGTCTTTGTCTTCTGTAATTATCCAGTTAGTGTTGCCCATATGTAAATGGGTGTAGGGCTGACTTGAGCAAACTATCAGGTAGTCGCCTATGAAGAAAACTGACTCTCCCTCCCTCAACAGCTGTCAACTACCTATAACTTTTTAACAAGGGGTGGGCCTTGTGAGCCCTTCCTCCATCCAGAGTGGAAGGTTGACTGTTGTGGTTTTGTGCAGGTCTTTTGCAGGCAGCCATATTGCTGAGAGTTCATGGGCACAACATCCCTGTCATGTCCAGAAGACAGTATTTTGCAACAGTCCTCCTGGTCTTCTGGCACTTCACAGTTTTCTACTCCCTCTACTCAGATGTTCTCTGAGTCTTGGGTGCAGGGGTTGTACTGTAGATGTGCCATTTGAGGATGGTTACTTAGTCTCTGCACTTCAATCAGTTGTGGTTCTCCATAATAGTCTCCATCTGCTGAAAAAAAAAGAAAAAGAAAGAGATAGAGGGAGACAGGAAGGAAGGAGGGGGGAGGGAGGAGGGAGGGAGGGAAGGAGGGAGGGGAGAGAGAGAGAGAGAGAGAGAGAGAGAAACTTCTTGGGGGCTGGGGAGATGGCTCAGCAGAGTTTGATTCCCAGAACTCATATGCTAACAACTGTCAGTAACTCCAGTTGCGGGGGATCTGACGCTCTCTTCTGACCTCTGTGGGCAGTGACATAGGTGCTGTAAATCAAAATCGCTGCTGGGAGGTGCACATGGCGTCCAATCCTCTCCTCCCACGGTCCTTGCGACAACCTGAGGAAAAAATTCTCCAAACCCCAGCCTGAAGAATCTTAAGGAGTTTATTGGACTTGCTAACTGAGCTTGGGGTGCGGGTTTACTTACAGACAAGACATGGCTTGTCATCACAGGGTCAGCGGAACATCCTCCGGGTCACAGGTGCACTCACATACATGCAGGCAATACACTCATACACATAAATAATAAAAATAATAAAAAAAATTTTAAAGAAGCTTCTAAGAGATAGCGGTGTACTTATAGAGAAATCTGGGTCTAGGTGATTATTTTCAAATTCTTGCCTGTGTCAAATTTAAAAGCAAGACTACACTTTCTTCTCTGTTCACAGGACTGACCGTTTAGGCAAATGTGTTGAAATGCATAACATCATTTGCTTTCATTTGAGCTTGCCATAATTTCATTGAGCATTCATTTGGAATGCTGCTATGATTTGAAACATTGTATTGATGAGATATCAGATGCAAGTTAAATTCATTTTAGTGAGTAGTTAAAATCCACTAAACACTCAATATAAGTAAGCCAGTTTTCATCAAGTTCTGGCATGAACTTCATTTTTAAAACCATAAGCAAATTGATAATGATGCAAATCATAAAATCTTTTCAATGTCTGGCCTTGACTTAGTCATGTTACTTTTGAAAAGCAAATAAGGTTTCCATAGTCAATACATACACTTTTAAGGATTCTTGGAATTGTGATGATTTAATACTTTGGCTCTCAAGAAATTCTTGATGATAATTTGTGAGAAATTATCCATTTTTAATACTTTTGTGCATAATTTGGGCTGAAGATATAGCTCAGTGATTAAGAGCACTGGCTAAGCTTGCAGTGAACCCAGGTTCGGTTCCCAATACCCACATGGCAGCTAACAACCAGCTGAAACTCTAGATCCAAGGGATATGATGCCCTCTTCTGGTCTCTGCAGGCATTGCCTACTTGTATACAGGCAAAACATTCATACACATAAAATAAAAATAAATAGCTGGGTGTGGTGGTGCATGCCTTTAATCCCAACACTCATGGGGTGGAGGCAGGTGGATCTCTGTGAGATGGAGGCCAGCATGGTCTACATAGTGAGTTCCAGGTCAGCTGGGGCTACAGGGAGACCTTATCTCAAAAACAACAAAAATAAATAAATCTGGGAAGGAAAAGGAATTATGAGAGAGTATTAATTTTGAAGTGTTTTTTTACTTATAGGGAAAAAAACAAAGGAGCAACATGAATCTGGGGTGTTGATTCCATCTTCTACTAACTTTAGAAATCCCCTTTACCCACCATCTCTAGGGCATCATCAATAACTATACCAGATACATAGATAATGGCAAAGATCATTTTAACATATTTTTGATGCTCTGTATAAACCTCTTGATTTAGTTTGTCTTGTAGCAGCACTAAAGAACCCATTTCTTTGGTGGCAGTGCACTCATCATTGGCACCGCTAATAAAAACAGCAACTTCAGCCAGATTTGTAGTATCAGTCCCATCACCATCCCTCACCAAACATAAAAATTTAAATTTACTCCACTCTCCAAACTTCTTTGGACTTTCCAGTTTCTTCAATTCACCTAGCTATTGTCTGGTGAGACAAACTGATCCTAGAGATATCCCGCTGTGTTAATTACTTTTCTGTTGCTATATATTTTAAATAAAAAAAAAAAAAGAAGACCAAGCAACTTATAGAAGGAAGCGTTTATTGGGCTTATGGTTCCAGAGGGATGAGCGTGCACCATGGTGGGGAGGGACGGCAGGAGGGAGCCAGAACAGAAAGCTAACTGCTGGCATCTTCCAGCAGGCACAGGAGGCAGAGAGACATATACTCTCAAAGCCTGCCCCAGTGATGTGCTAAAGGTTGCATGACCCTCCACAAACAGCACCACCAACTGACCAAGTCAATACTTGGAGCCTACGGGAGACACTTACTCAAACCACCACACCCATTAATCTCAGGGCGTCTTACATCTGCCTGGCTTGCTTAATAAACTCACCAATCAGTAAGGGGTGATTTTTTTTTTTTTTTTTTGCTATTAAACGTAACTAGATTTTACAAATGAATCTGAGTTATAAATTTTTTAAATACTTTTTTGTGGAGAAGACAGACTTTGTTCTTCAGTCCTGTTATTTTGTCCTTCAAGCACAATCTTTGATATGCACTGCTTTCACAGATAATGCCTTCGCAAATTACAGTCTGAGATGTTATCTAAATTCGCTACAAACTGAGCAGAGTACTCAAAAAAAAATCAATCATCTGCCCATATCTCACTGAACAATCTTCTTTCGATGGCAGCTTTTCTTTTGGAGGGTATGTTTTCTTTTGAAATGTTGCCAAAGCCATACTGGAATTTAAAAACTAAAAATAAATAAGGGACTATATTTACTGTTATTATGAAAATCAATTGCAAGACAATAGACAGACAGCAAGGTGTGGGTGGGCCTTTCCACATTTCAGGTGCAGGAGCAGTATGAGACTAAGGGCCAGTTCCATGGCAGGGTAGGTGATCTTGGAGGTGGGGAAATACCCTTAATCAGATAGTAATACTTACCTGTCTTCTAATGACTTTAAACACCTACCATTTGCAATTTTAGGTTAAATGCTATTAGTAATCACTGTTTTATTTGCCACGCCACCATGAGCACACGCAACCCGTGCTGGTGCCGCTTCAACCGTCTGCCTTGGAGATGCACACCGGAAGTCCCATGCTGCCCTGAAACTGAAGCCGCCCATCGCGTAGAGAGTGAAAGCAGTTAATTTTTTATGATTCTTATTTATATATGAGTACGGAAGCTTTGCCTGCATGTCTGTAAAGTGTACCATGCGTAAACATTTAATTCTGCATAGAACTCCAACACGAAGTTGTCATCTATAAGTTCACACTAGAGCACTACACAACGAGGTTACCAAAAACATTGCAAAATAAAAATCTAATGCTTTAAATAAGCTCTGTCTTTGTGTTGGGCCACAGTCATAGCTATCATAGTCCCAGGGCTGACTCCTCTGAGCCTGCTGTGTTAGATGAAGGGAAGAATAGGGGATGTCTCTCCAGTCTGGACTAGCGCAGTCAGACGCTGGGACAGGAAGAAGTAGGATGAAGTGACAAGTGACAAGGACCAGGAAGCAGGCTGCTCTCTGGACAGGTCTAGGCTCTGCACTCCAAATGAAGCAGATGCCGGTGAAGATGTCACAGAGGCCACTGTGTGCAGAATTTTGGCATTTCAATGAGAATATAGATTCATTTTTTCTCTATTGGGAGATATTAGAAAAAGAGAAATGTTTTATAAAGTAATTCGGTACAAACGCCATTTAAGCACTCCACCTGACTTGTACAGTAAAGCTTCTTTCAAATGAAACTGGATATTGCTTCTCTCTGCAGAAAACATACAGCCATTTTCAATTAAGGTTGCTGTGTGGTCACATAACAGACTCTGAATCAAGAAAAATAGCGGAATATTAAGATTCTCAAAGAATAGCCAGAACCTGGAGCTGAGAAAGCTAATAATGTACTAATTAAAAATCTGAGAACGGCAGAGCCTAGACAGAGATCCCTCGCTCCACACCACCACCAAGACCACGTGCATGGCTCCTCCTGAACCCAGAATCTGGAACCCCAGATCCAGAGCCCCAGGCAAAGCCTAGAGAACGACTCCTCCCTCCATTGCCACCACCAGGACCTCAGGCATATCTCTACCACAACCCGGAACCATGGGCCTCAGGTAGATATGCAGCCCCACAGCCCAGCCCAGACAGCGCCACTACCAGGACCATGTGTGGCTCTTGGTGAACCCTAACTCACAGGTCATCCCTAGAGACCCACCTCACCCTGGGACCATGTGTGGCACCCTGCAACCCTAAACCCCAGGTAGGCACCCACAGAGCCCTTCACCCTGCCGGATAACAACTCCCAGAGCCTGTCTCCCCAACATATACCAACCACCCCACCCACCATATTGACCAGAGACCACAAGAGATCCTGAAACCTTACCTCAGGCAGAGGTTCAACCCAACCTCTACACCTGAGGTCAATGTCTCATCCTTCCCCAGGTCCCCAGACAGTACTGCTCACACCCACTGTGACTCCAGCCCCTGGGACCCAAGGACCAAATGTAGAGATCCTTATGAGCCTTTCACAGATTCTAAAGACTGACGGTAAAAATCTACTAACTTCACAGAAGGTTTGCTCCTGAGCTAAGGTTTGGCACTTATTCCCAGCTGTGCAGGGAACACTACTGACACTCCAATCACAAGCCAACACAGAACTACCGGAAGACAGGGCACCAAGCACTATTCAGTTGCTCCATTCAGTTGGTTCTTTGACAAACCTCTAGCCAAATTAACCCAAAGAAAGAGGACCCAAATTAAAAATCAGAGATGAAAACATTACAACAGATATGGAAGAAATTCAGAGAATCATAAGAAAGTACTTTAAAAACCTCTAGTCTACTTACTACACTGGAAAATCTAAAAGAAAAGGATGAAATTTAGAGATGTATGACCTGTCAAAATTAAACCAAGACGAGGTAAAACAGCTTAAATAGACCCAGAAGAAGCCATGCGATAGAAGCAGCATTTTAAAATGTCCCAATTAAAAACTGACCAGGACCAGATGGATTCAGTGCAGAATTCCACCAGATCTTCAAAAAAAAGAGCTATACCAATACTCTTCAAATTATTCCATAAAATAGAAAAGGAAGGAACACATCCAAATTCTTTATCCTAATACTAAAACCAAACAAAGATCCAACAACAACAACAAAAAATTATAGACCAATCTCTGAGGAACATAAACACAAAAATTCTCAATAAAATACTTGTAAATCAAATGTAACAGCACATTAAAAAGATATCCACCATAATCAAAGTGGCTTCATTCCAGAGATTCAGGGATAGTTCAACATACATAAATCAACAAAGGTTATCTACCACATAAACAGACTCAAGGGCAGAAACCACATGATCTTCCCATTAGATGCAGAAAAGACCTTTGATAAAACTCAACATGAAATCAGGTATGGGTATTAAGGGGTTGCAGATAGGGAAGAGGGGTCTAAATATGATTAAAATGTACTGTATAAAATTTGGAAAAATTCAATAAAATAGAGAACAGGAATTTGTGCTGCTCATCCATTCATGCTCACACTGGACTCCTCCCAACAAGTCCTCCTCTTTTCATCTTTTTAGTTTGTTTTGTTGGTTGGTTTTTATTTCGATTTTCTTGTGACCCACAGAGTTTAATTAAGGTTGTTAATTAAGTGGGGATTATTTACAGCAGCACAGATTACTGACCAATGGCTACACCACTGAAGAAAATAACTCCCACTCCCTAACAACATTAGCTGCCAGTAGCTCCTCAGGGAGGAGTGGGACCTCATGAGCCTCACCTCAATCCATGAGGAAAGTTGACCGGCTCCCTTTTGTACAGGTGTTATGTACTAAAACATTTCTACACCTATTTTCACACTTAATCGTGTCATATTGCACAGTTTTAAACACTGCTTTAATGTGCTTTTCATCCTTCCAAGTGAATTTTACCACCTTTAAAGGCAGTCAAGTCCCTAAACCCAGTGTTGAATTCCCCGGAAGCATTGAAGGGAAAACCGATTTTAAAAGTAACTGTGTGTCTGACACCCATCTAAAACCACCCTCCCTCCATTTCAGTCAACTAAATTCAATTCCCTCACACAGGCATATGAAAACAATCACCGGATTCTCAGTTTATAAAAGTTTTAATGTTTTGCAACATTAGACGTACAACATATTTCGAGACACTAAGTATGCCTGAAATTGAACATTTTTATAAAGATAATAAAAGTTAATGACTACCCATGATCTACGATCTGACAGTGCATCTGTTCTTTCTCATTTGGAGATGATAAAATAGCCGCCCTTGCATGTTGCTGCATACTGAGAAGGAAGAAACAGCATTCTGTTCATCACTCTTAACTACCAGTTTACTGAGCTATAGTTTCCCATCAGTTTGTGGTACATGACTGCTAATAGGCTTCAGGTGGCTTTGTATAAGCCCTTTTTCTAGACAGTCATGCAACAAAGAGACAGCATGGAACAAGGGAACACCAGCTGGACTAAGAATTTAAAAATCCTGGTTTCAAACTCCAGCTTAGTTAGCAACTGTTCCTGAAGTCACTACTTCACTGGCTCCAATTTTCTCATTTGTAAAAAAGCTAAGGACAGATTATTAACTAAAGTTGTGCCAATTCATGCCAGACCAGTAGGCAGATAACTACAACCCAGAACCTAAAAGATTTACAAAGAAGTCAGTCTAACAGAAATCGTCCCACATTAAAAAGCAGCTTATACCAAAGCATAAAATTGGGAATTCTATTACTGCTGTTAACCCTAAAAGAGCATTCTGTTGCCAAACAACCATGGAAATAGAGACAGAGGAACACATCTCACATGAAAAAAAAGCAAAACAAAACAAAGCAAAACAAGTTAATGTTCCTTAAATTGTACTGAAAGTAGCCAAACAGTTAATATTAGCAAAATAGTTACCGATGAAGACATACAGGCACTGTCTAATTGGTAAACATTGCACTCTAAACCTTCTAAGTCTACTTTTAGGAATATTATAGATGGAGGCTGGGCTTTAACTTTAGCTCACAAGACAACAAATGACCCTTAATACAGCAAATGCTGACATTCTGGGTCCCACAAACAAGACGATAAGTTTCTTACTCTTTTTTTAACCGTTTAATTTTTTTTATTTTTTCTTAATTTTATTAATTTTCTTAGTGTAGCAAGTTGCAATGAGTTTCATTATGGCATTTTTATACATATACATCAATATATTTTCTTGTTATTCATCCCCTTCCCCACTGCCCTCTCTATTCCCTCTGCCCTCCTTCAGCTGGCCCTTCTCCTCCCATCAAAAAGTCCCCCTACCCCTTCTATTCTCCTATCACGTGCATTCCATGATCTTCTCTTTTACACCCTCCTTAAGATCTCTTTGTCCCCTCTCAGGGTCCCCTTTCTACCGTCATGAGCCCCCACACACATATACACAGGCATATCTAAATTTAAATTTGTATTCTTCATATGAGAAGAATGTGTGTATCACTATGTATCTTTCTGAGTTTGGCTTATTTTGCTTAACAGAATTATTTCAGTTCCATTCCGTTTTCTGTGACTGTTATGACTTCATTTTTATTTACAATAAACTTTTATTATGTATATTTTACTACATTTTCTTTATACGTTCATCCACTGATAGACATCTAGGTTAATTCCATTTTTTTAGCTGTTGTGAACAATGCAGCAACAAACATGAATGTCCAAGTATTTCTGTGGTATGTTGGCTTAGAGTCCTTTGGGTAAGTACATACGAGTAGTAGAGCTGGGCCATGTGGTCATTTTATTTTAGTTCTCTGAGGACTTTTCATACTGATTGCCATAGTAACTATCAAGGATTCCTAATTCCTCACATTCTTGCTAGTATGCTTTTTTTTTGTTTTCCCTGTTCTTTTTT
>NW_008353027.1:2376784-2377162 GCF_000622305.1 Nannospalax galili
TCTCTTTCAAAATTGGCTGTACATTTCTAGGTTTACAGATGAATTATTACACTTATATAATCTTTTACTCATTATAAACTCTATAAGACATAAAATTAAATGTTAAATGAGTTAAAAAAGATCTCCACTTTGTTGTCGAAGCACACATACAGAAAAATTCATTCCAAGCCTATTGACATTGAGACGTTTTCACATGCATTTCTAATCTCTATAAACATGACTATCACTGGTCACAGTCGCCCACCTTCTGAGCTCCTCGGCATCTGAGCATGAGTACAAACTCGTCAGATAGACAGCCTTCCTCTCCCACTAGAGGCTCCATACTCTGCCATCCCTGTCACTGTCCACTGTGTTGTCAGCACCCTCATCCATTCCCCC
>NW_008353027.1:2378377-2379267 GCF_000622305.1 Nannospalax galili
ATGAGGTCCCACATGTTAATTCTTGCCCTTGTTTCCTGGGCTATTGGTGTCAAGTTTAGAAAGTCCTTTTCTACACCTGTATCTTGTAGGTTTTTCCCAATGTTTTCTTCTAAGAGTTTCAGAGTTTCAGGCTTTACATTGAGGTCTTTGAGCCATTTGGAATTGACTTTTGTGCAGGGTGAAAGATAGGGGTTTAGTTTCATTCTTCTACAAGTGGAGATCCAATTTTGCCAGCACCATTTGCTGAACATGCTGTCTTCCCTCCAGCTAATGTTCTTGGCCCCTTTGTCAAATATCAGGTGGCTAAAATTGCAATTACTCATATTTGGGTCTTCAATTTTGTTCCATTGGTCTATGGGTCTATTTTTGTGCCAGTACCATATTGTTTTTATGACTATAGCTCTGTAGTAGAGCTTAAAATCTGGTATAGTAATGCCCTCCGCATTGCTCTTAGATCTCAGGGTTGTTTTGGCTATCTGGGGTCTCTTGTGCTTCCATATGAATCTTAGGATAGACTTTTCCAATTCTGTGAAAAATGTCATGGGGATTTTGATTGGCATTGCATTGAATCTATAAATGGCTTTTGGTAGGATGGTCATTTTCACAATATTAATTCTTCCAATCCATGAGCATGGGAGGTCCTTCCATCTTCTGATGTCTTCCTCAATTTCTTTCTTTAAAGAGTTACAATTTTCCTTGTAGAGCTCTTTAATGTCTTTGGTGAGGTTTATTCCAATGTATTTTATTTTATTTTATTTTGTTGTGTGTGTGTGTGGCTATTGTGAATGGGAGGGTTTCCCTGTGCTCTTTCTCTGACTGCTTGTCATTGGTATATAGAAAGGCTATAGACTTTTGTAGGTTAATTTTGTAACCTGCCACTTTACTGAACT
>NW_008353027.1:2382369-2393068 GCF_000622305.1 Nannospalax galili
CCAGGGAGTGGATTGAGTAGCTGGGTTGTACTGGATGCAAAGGATCAGGGAGAGGAAAGGTAAGCCTCGGAGCCCCAGAAAGCAGCTGTCAGCCCCAGCAAGATGCTGGCAGGTGTTGCAGGACCAGGGAAGTAGAGGGAGGTGAGGGCGGGGCCAGGTCCAGAAGCGGTGCTCCTGGGGCCCAAGAAAGGCGCTCAGTTGGTCTGGGTGAGAAGGATCAGGAGGCAGTACTGGTTCCCCAGGTGTCTGGGGCTCCAAGACTAGGAATGGCCAGGTCCCAAACTGGGAGTAGCGAACAGCGGGGGAGATGGAAGGGTGAATTTGGCTTGGGGATTCAAGGCACAGAGGGCTGCGCTATAGGCTTACCCCAAGAGGCCTGAGGATAGGAGTGCAGGCTAGGAGAGTTAGCCCGTGGTGCAGGTCCCGGGCGGCAGAGAGAGGTGAGGGCGGGGCCAGGACCAGAAGCGGTGCTCCTGGGGCCCAAGTAAAGCACTCAGTTGGTCTGGGTGAGAAGGATCAGGAAGCAGTATTGGTTCCCCAGGTGTCTGGGGCCTCAAGACAAGAAATGGCGCAGGTCCTAAACTGGGAGTAGTGAACAACGGGGGAGATGAAAGGGTGAATGTGGTTTGGGGATTCAAGGCGCGGAGGCCTGCGCTGTAGACTTACCCCAAGAGGGCTGAGGATAGGACTCTGTCGTTGTTCTTTTTGAGACAGGGTCTCCCTGTAGCCCCAGCTGTCCTGGAACTCACTATGTAGACCAGGCTTGCCTTGAACTCACAGAGATCAGCCTGCCTCTGCCTCTGCCTCTGCTGGGATTAAAGGCGTGTGCCACCACGCCCGGCCCATATGTTTTCTTTTTAATGGATATTTTATTGAGTTTTTGTGTATTCCATACAGTAGATCTTAATCAAATTTAGACACCCCCCCCCCATTAGCAGCCCCATAGACCCTTCCCCCATGGGATTTCATACATTCTATCATATATGTTAAGTCCTATCTGGTCAAGCATTTGTACCCAGATGTCCCTTGGTGCAAGTTCATCCACTGGGGTTTACTCAGCCTATCTAGTCACTCCCTTAAAGATCTACTCTTCTCACCCTGCAGTCATCAGTTGCCAATAGTTCCTCAGCTAAGGTTGGGTCCTGCTGCCCATTTCCCCAGTTCTATACTGGGCTTTTGTCTGATTGAGTCAGCATGGGTCTTGTGCATGCTGTCACCATTGATTCAGGTTCCCAGAGGCCTGAAAGTCTGTTTCCTTATGTTCATGCACCAATCTGGCTCTTACAATCTTTCTGGCCCCTCTTCTGCAATGGTCCCTGAGCAGTGCGTGGGTGAGGTTTAATATAGGAGTCCTATCCAGAGACATGCACTCTGCAGTCTCTTATTCACTAAAACTTGCCCAGTTGTGGCCTTCTGTGTGCGTCACACTCTGCTGTATGAGGAAGCTTCACTGGTGAGAGTTGAGGGAGGCACTAGTAGTCTCTCTACCATCTGTTCCACTGTTCCATGAGTCTTGAGTAAAGGTTCAACTATATATGTGTCACTTAGGGCTGGGTATCTGTCAGACATTTCCTCTGTGTATGACCACTTATGGAACTCTATTAGTAGCCTCCATCTGTTGCAAAAAGAAGCTTCTTTGATGAGTGGTGGACAGTATACTTGTCTGAAAATACAAGGATCCATATTTAGCATACAGTAAGAAATTTCATTTGTCTAGGGATGTGACAAAGGGTTTTCTCTAGGGTCGATGACCTCTTCAGCCATGTGTATTTGGCTATATTTACTGTTGATTTTCCCCTAGATAAAAATGCCGCTACTGCATGAATAGAGATAGTTTGCTGTGCCGGTTGTTGTGCTTATTGGGCTTTATAGCTAAGAAATGGAAACAACCTAAATGTCCCTCAGCTGACAAATGGATAATGAAAATGTGGTACATTTACACAATGAGTTCAACTCAACGGTAATGAAAGACTAAATCATGAAATTTTCAGGTAAATGGATGGAACTAGAAACTATTATACTAAGTGAAGTAACACAGACTCAGAAAAACAATTGACATATGTTCTCCCTCATTTGTGGATCTTAGCACCAATCTCTTATATGTGAGTGTGTATCCTGATGTACAGCAGACACCAGGAAAATGGAAGGGAACCACGGAGGTAAAGGAAAGAAAGAGACTGAGAAAGGGACATAGTAGGAAATGTGTTACCAAGGGGGACATGGGGAAAATGCCAGTATTAAATGGGAAGGGAGGAGGGAAGGACATACAAGGAACCGTGGGGAGAAAGGGGAAGAAGGAACTAAAGACGTGGGGGGGTGTGGGAGTCAAGTATTATCAAGGGGAAAATGGGGAAATGGGGGTACTTTAACTGGAGAGAGGAGGGAGGTTAGACGAGAAAGAGAGGAGAGATAAAGCTAAGATAATGTGAAAGGCCAGGGGGAAATTAACTCAAAAACCTCTTGAAAATACAACATGCAATATCTGAACATAAGTACATGTATGTACCTGAAGGCTGTATAACAAGGAACAGTGCCAGACAGGAGAAACCTCCCTTCTAGTTGTTGGGTCAGGTTAGTCCAAGAGACTCCCAAAATAGCACAGGCTATGGCCATAGCCCTTAATTACCTCCTAGAATCTGAAGGTAAAAATCTGTTGCTGAAAACAGGACATACTTTGGATACAGGACTTGGAGCAATGGAGCTGGAACTGACCTGGAAGTCTTCTCCCAGAAAACTAGCTCTCAAAGTTCAAGAGGACACTATGCAACCTGCTAGGGGAGAAGATCAACCAATGGTTCAACCCACTCATAAAGCCTATTTTGTTTTCTTGATGACAGCCATTCTGACTGGGGTGAGGTAAATCTCAACATTTTAATTTGCATTTCACCAATAGCTAAGGATAGTTATTAGCTTTTTCAAATATTTAGTAGCTATTTGTATTTCTTCCTTCAAGAACTGTCTATTCGGTTCATTAGCCCACTTATTGATTGTACGATTTGGATTTTGGTTGTTTAAGTTTTGAAGTTCTTTACCCATTTTAGATATTAATGTCCTGTCTGATATATAGTTGCCAAAGATTTTTCCCATTATCCAAGTTGTTTTTCCACAATTCTGATTGTTTCCTTTCCTGTGCAGAAGCTTCTCAGATTTCATGTAATCGCAGTTGCCAATTCTTAGGATTATTTTTCTGTGCTACTAGAGTTCTTTTTATAGTCTTTGCCAAAGTCTGTGCCTGAAAGTGTTTTGCCCATGTTTGCCTCTGTTTCAGAGTATCTGATTTCACATCTTTCATTGATTTTGAATTGGTTTCTGCAGATGAGAAATGGAGATTTAATTTCATCCTCCTACTTGTGGATATAGTTTTCCCAGCACCAATAATTGAAGATGCAGTCTTTCTCCAACTTATGTTTTTGACATAAGAAATTTAGATGGCTGTAGCTGTGTGAGTTTATTTCTAGGACCTCTATTCTAGTTCATTGGTCTACGTCTGTTTTTGCGTCAGTACCATGCTATTTTTGTTACTATACCTCTGTAGCATAATTTTAGATCCAGTATTATGACACCTCCCAACATTGCTCTTTCTGCTTAGGACTGTCTTGGTTATTAAGGGTGTTTGGTGTTTCCATGTGGATTTTAGGATTGTTTTATCTAGTTCTGTAAAACACGTCATGGGAATTTTGATGGGACTTGCCTTGACTCTGTAGACTGACTTGAGTAATAACCAGTTTTTACAGCATTAACCCTGCCAACTCAGAAGCATGGGAGCTCTTTCCATTCTAATATTTTCTTTAGTTTCTGTCTTTGGGGTCCTAAATGTTTTTTGTTGTAGAGGTCTTTCACTTTCTTGGTTTAGGTTTCTTTAAAGTTCTTATAGTTTTGTTTTTTTTTTTTTTCATTTGTTTGTTTGCTTCATTGTTTACTTGAAACTATTGTGAATGGGATCTTTTTTCCTGATTTCTTTCTTGGCAAGTGCATCATTGCTATAAAGAAAGATGACTGTTATTTCTGCATTGATTTTGTATCCTGCTAGTTTGCTGAAAGCATCAGATATAAGATTTTTCTGATGGAACTGTCAGAGTCTTTTAAATATAGCATTACATCACCTGCAAACAGGGATACTTTGACTTTCTCCTTCCTGTGTAACTCTTGGTTACATACACAAGAGCAGAGAGAGTGGGCACTCTAAGTTTTCTCCATTTAATATGTCGGCTATAGGTCTGCCATATATAGGCTTTATTATGTTGACAGAGGATCTATTCCTAATTTCTTTATCATGAAGAGATACTGAACTTTGTCAAAGGCCTTTTCTGCATCTATGGAGTCTACTTCTCATATTCAACTTACTGGTTTGCACATGTTGAACCAATTCTGCATCCATGTGATGAAAACTACTTGGCTGTGATGACCTTCTGAATGCACTGTGGAATAATATTTGCAAGTATTTTATTGAGGCTTTTTTTGTTTTGTTTTTGCCTATGTCCATCAGGAAAATTGGTCTGTAATTTTCTCTTTTGTTGCTGTTATGTCCTTATCCTCTTGCTTTGTAGAATACGCCTGGTAGTGTTCCTTCTCTTTTTATTTCCTGGAGCAGTTTGAGAAGTACTCGTATAAGTTCTTCCTTAAAGATGTGGTGAAGTCCGTGGTAACTCTGTCCAATCCTAGGCTTTTCTTTGAGAGGAAGTTTACTCATTGCTTGTTATGGATCTGTTTAAGTTGCTTATATTGACTTTGTTGAATATTTAGGAATTTGTCCTTATAGATTTTTCCAGTTTGGTGGAGGAATGTAAATTTTCAAAGTGCTCTGTCCTAGTTTGTTTCTCCATTGTTGTGACAAAACACTCTGGACAATACCAAAAGGATTTATTCAGCTTACATATCCAGGTCACACTTCATCAGGCAGCTCAAGGTACGAACTCAGGGCAGGAACATGGAGGCAGGAGCTGGAGCACAGGCCATGGAGGAACACTGCTTACTGGCTTGCTCCCCTGGCCCTTGTTCAGCCTGCTTTCTTATGCAACAGAGGCCCACGTGCCCAGGGGTGGCACCACCCACAGTGGGCTGGGCCCTCCCACATCACTCAGCAATCAAGAAGATGCCCCATGGACATGGCCACAGGCCAGTCCATTGAAGGAAATTCCCCAATTGAGGCTCCCTCAACCTAGGTGTGTCAAGTTGACACCAAAGCTATCCAGCATATACTCCCTAATGATTCTCTGGATTTCTTTGGAATCTGTTGTAACATATCCTTTCTCACCTCTAATTTTATTAATCTGAGGTTTTTTTGGGTTTTTTTTTTCCTATTCCTGCTTTGGTCAGGGATTTATCAATCTTATCTTTTCAAAGAACCAACTTTTTGTTTGATTCTGTGTTCTTTTAGCCTCCACTTTAATTTTTTTATTATTTTTATTTTATGTATGTGTGTATTGCCTGAATGTAGGTAAGTGCACCCGTGTCATGCAATGCATTTGGAAGAGGCTGTTGGATCCCCTGGAACAGGAGTTATGGACAGTTGTTAGCTGCCATGTGGGTGCTAGGATTTGAACCTGGGTTTTCTGCAAGAACAACTAGTGTTCTTAGTCACTGAGCTGTCTCTCCAGCCCTTTTTTTTTTTATTTATGTACTTTAATTTTTGACCTGATCTTTATTATTGCATAACCTACTGCTCTGGGGTTTGGCTTGTTCTTGCTTTTCTAAGTCCTTAAGTTGTACCATTAAACAATTTAAGGTTTCACGGAATTTAAAATATTTATATAATCATTCATAGTTGTAAACTTTCCTCTTAGAACTACCTTGAATGTACCCACGGGTTCTGATAAGTTGTGTTTTCAGGAAAAAATGAAAAGTTTTAATGATGGCTTTTATCTGCTTCCGTCTTTATGTCTATCTCTATGCATAGCATATGTGTTATGTGTATTTTCCTATCTCAGAGTGTGTTGCCAACAGAGCTCTATTAAGCTGGCTTTAAAACAGAAGCTTATATAAAGTACAGCAGTCCCATTTCTTCACAGAGGATACTTTCTAAAACCTACAGTGGATGCCTGAATCAACAGACAGTAGGTCCTATGTGTTTCTTGAACACAAGCACAGCAGTACTGTAATACAAACTGACAGGCTGCTTTTTAAAAGCACAGACTCCCCACTCAGACCTGCTGATGTCTGCTGGGTAACTAGAAACAAGATAAAAGCTTGGTATCCTAAATTTATCAAATCTTTCTTCTCCTCCCTTCAAGAAGAAAAACACTAGGAGTAATTAAGTTGTTTTCAAGATTTACAGGGGCATTATCATCAGCTGCCAGACTTTACAATGCCTTGTCCCACACACCATCAACCCCATCCCCCAGTGATGCGTAGAAGTCTCTAATCATTGCTTTAACCTGAAGGGGTAAAAGATGGTCCTGACCTGACTCCATTTCCTTTCTGCCTTGTTCTTGTTCTGTCATTCTCCTCTTCAGTCATCTTGGATTCCAGAACAGGTCTGATCCATAAACATCCTGTGACAAGAGCTGTAGCTGGATGTCCTTCCCACAAAGCAGCAGTAACTCTGTAACTGCTAGCAAGACTCTGTATGACTAACCTTGAGCTATGACCAATCACATCAAGGCCTGGTCATGACCAACAACTATGACAGCACTCCATGCTCCTTTCCTATATGACTCCAGTACTACTGTAAGCACCTTGACGATAAATCCGTCTGTTCTTCTTGGTACAGTAACACTGAGAATAATCCTTCTTGCTTTCACCACCATTTGTCATTTTGATTGGCCTTTTGGGATGCATGGGCAGACAGGGTCTGTTTGAACTCCCTGAGCCAGGCCTTCAGCCTATCTCTAGTAGCATGCTACATCAGCTGATCTGAAAATCGAAATGGCTAATGAGTGGGTAACATACATGGCATGGATACACCGGATAAAGGAATGACCTGCCTCCAGATGAGATGAGGCAGAATGACGTAAGATTTCATCACACTACTTTGAACGCAGTGCAACATAACACCTGTGAACCTTTTACTTCTGGAACAAGTTCCGTTTAATAGCTTTGGACTAGGAGTAGCCACAGGGTAACTGAAACCACAGAAAAGTAAAACCACGGATAAGGAGGACTACTGTATCACCTCTGAAAACTAAGAACTAACATAAGCATTTTTCAGGTTATGTGGCTTAGGTAAGACTGGCTTCGTATTGCAGACCTCATGGAAACAATTGTCTTCTGATTTATCAGAAACAAACTGCAAAGTATATGTCTTTGACCCTATAAAGAGACACTAATTAGGCTTACTTGATACAGCAATTATAAAGAAGTATACTGACTACTTTTCTCAACACTGTGACAGAACATTTGACAGAAACAACGAAATGGAGAATTTATTCTGGCTAATGGTTCAGAGGGACATTGTCCTTCGTGGCAATGAAGACATGGTGGTCAGAGTAGCTGGGGTGGCAGGGTCTGTGGGAACAAGACCTTCTGGTTTGACCTATTTTATCTCACAGGGTCAGAAAGCAGACAGCTAAGGCCTGGCTATAACCCTCAAAACCCACTGCTTTGGCCTACATCTGCCAGCTAAACCACATCCAAAAGCTTCCATAACCTCCCAAAACAGTAGCACCAGCTGGGAAGTAGGTATCAAATGCATGAGCCTATGGAGACATTTCACATTCAAATTATAAAAAAAAAGCATTTTTGAGTACTTCTAAAACTTCTTGGAATTACAAGTTTGTGATGTTATTAATATGCTTAAAATTTTATATGAAATTCACAGAAAAATGTTTTGGTTTCTGAGACAGGGTCTTCTGTTATCCAAGCTGGCTTCTAACAAGCTATGTACCTGAGGATGACCTAGGACTTTTCATCTTTCTGCCTACATCTCCTAAGGGCCTGGATTACAGGTGTATACCACAATGCCTGGCTCAAAATTGAATATTCTTGGTATAACTTTCTTAGTCGTAATTCTAGTTGTTTCCATGTAAAATGCTAAATCTCCTTGTTCACATCTTCATTGTACAGAAGAACTCGTCAGATCTTCAAACATAGCTCTCTAAAGGCTTATTGTCCATCAGTCAATTGCTTTGTTTTCGTGCTTTTCTAGAGCCTGTTTGCAAATACCTATAGTACTAACTGTTGCATCTTTAAGGGAATTCAGGGAATGAACTCTGGTTTGATAACCAACCATGACATTGTACTAGAAGAGACATTCTAGAAGTCTAATGAAGAAAATGGCTGCTTTATAAATTGGTTAACCCAACACCAAGCAGAATAAGAATTAAATATCAAGGAAATATTTCATCAGAATTCCATGTTACATCCACCAGTATTGAATATTAACGTATGCAATATGATGCCATTTCTGGGTAGTGCACAGCCATTGTAATCACAAACTCTCAACAACTGCAGATGACTGTATTGGGTCTGCACAAGAATGAGCCCATCAACAGCCAAGCAAGTCAGGAGACCCTACCCCTCACTGCTATTTCCTATTAATAGATTTGGGGGAAGGGGCAGTCATCAGCTTTGTACCTACTGGTGACCCCACCAAGCTCCAATGAATGGTCCTAATCCAACAGTCACACAGTCAGTCCTGATTACAAAAAAAAAAAAAAAACCCACATGAAATCTAGGAAGTGACAGGGTTACAGGGGTAGGAGGGAGATAAAAGGTAAGAGGAGGAAGGCAGTAACCAGAACGCACTATGTACATGTATGAATCATCAAAGAATTAACTTTAAAAAGATACGAAATTTGAATGAACACTGTAAGATTGACCCATGTCAAATTACCCAAGATAGTCCTGTTCAGTTGAAGAAATAAAATTTGCATTTAAGAGGACGTAAATCCACAAATAATCCAGGACTCTGTTGAGAGCCAGAATGGCTGCCTGGTCCTTCCTGAGTCTTTGAAATTTCTATTAAAAACTCTTCACTCCAAGACTTAAAATGAAAAAGACAAAAGACTCTGTGGAGACTCAATTGGTACTTTCAGAGCATGTTTTCTGCTTAGCTAGTAGCTTTCCCATGCAAGAAGTTTCATGTTGTCACAGTAGCTAAACAATTACTTAGAAATGTTTCCCTTGGAGGAAATTCTTGAAAAAATGTGATGTTATCTATTTCATTAGTTATAAAACAGTTAAATATTACAAATATAAAGCTCTTGGCAAAGCTCATTCAGCTGGACTGACGGAGTCAAAAGACTGAAGATGAACAGAGATGCACACATTCCCATGAAAACATGGAAAACTCTTGAGAGTCACTAGACCGAGATGTTCTCATCTTAAGTGGGCTTAGCTCAGGGGCTAGGATGCCAGATGTCCAGTCACCAAAGTCTCCACTGAGTCAATAATTCTGGGTCCTTTGTCTCATGAACTTGAAGAATGAATTTCATGAACAACAAAGGGTGAGCTTTTAGTTTTATGGGCTGGCAAGATGGTACAGCGGGTAAAAGTGTTTGCTGAATAAGCCCAACAACCTGTTTGATCTTCCCCAGATCTCACAGTGGAAGAGAACCAACTCCCAAGCATTGTTCTCTGACCTACACACACACAACACACACACACAAATCATATACACAGATATATGCAATGATAAAAGAAAATCTTAAAGGAGTAGCATGATAGAAAATTTAAAAGGGGACTTACTGCAGAAAACAAGCAGAGTTTCTGAATAGCAAGAGGTTTGCAGAAAAGAAAGATTAATACTCCAGGGTATAATGGAAGGGCTCCCGAGGGAAGCTTGTCACTGAGTTGTTTGACTAGAGGCTTTTTATAGGACTTATGGCAGAAACTGGACAAAGATAGGAAGTTTCTACTCAAACTGACTAATTCTCTGGGCATAACTTGGCCAGAGCCAATGGGAATCTGCATACCCTTGACATTTCTCCTTAGCCTAACCAGGGAGATATGCATGCAGTACTTTCACCCAATCGGAGGTAGTCATATGTTGAAGTACCCCGTCCACCTTTGAATTGCTCATTAGATGATGACCTTGGCTCATTCTGCTGGCCAGTATCAACTCTGGCTGATGTACTCAGCAACTGACCTTGTAGGTGTTGGTCTCTGATCTTGGAGCAGTCTGCTGGCTGTCCATTAAATGATGCTCTGTTTCCAGGTTATATGATCAGCATATAGTTTTCCTTGCCTTTACTGTTTATAGGGAGCTAACTCTTACAATGTAGCTACAGTTTTTCTTGGTTAACTTGTATGTGATTACTTCTTCAAATGTGTCATCAAGCTTGTTGATAAATACAATGAAAAGAAATACTGGGTGGAGAGATGGCTTGGTGGTTAAGAGCACTTCCTGCTCCTCCAGAGGACTTGAGTTCAATTCCCAGCACCCATGCCAGGGAACTCACAATCACCTGTAACTCCAGCTTCAGGAGATCCAACACCCCCTTCTGGCCTCCATTGGCTTCCACACTCATTGTCCACATACCCACACATAGATATAAGAATGTCATTAAAAATTTATCTTTAGCCCTATCCCCAGGCCTTTCCAGGTGGGTCCATCGCAGAGCCCTCCGCGCCTTGACTCCCCCGGCCTCATTTGCCCTTCCATCTCCCCCGCTGTTCTCTGCTCCTGGTTTGGGCCCTGCGCCATTCCTGGTCGTGGGTCCCCAGACACCTGGGGAACTGGTGCTGCTTCCTGATCCTTTTTGCCCAGGCCAGCTTGGTGCCTTCCTTGGGCCCCAGGAGCACTGCTTCCGCGGGACCTGGC
>NW_008353027.1:2393313-2393595 GCF_000622305.1 Nannospalax galili
AGTGCTGCTTCCTGACCCTTTTCACCCGGACCGTCTTGGTGCCATCCTTGGGCCCCAGGAGTACTAACTCTGGACTCGGCCCCGCCCTCACCTCTCTCTGCTTTCCTGGTCCTGCAACACCCGCCAGCCCTCATTCTGGGGCTGACAGCCTCTTTCTGGGGCTCCGAGGCTTACCTTGCCTCTCCCTGATCCTTTGCATCCAGCACAACCCACCTACTCAATCTACTCCCTGGGAAATCTTGGGGCTTATTCCCACCCCATCTGCCTTTGCATCCCTGCATG
>NW_008353027.1:2399629-2416841 GCF_000622305.1 Nannospalax galili
ACCATTTTATCAATAATTTTCCAAAATAAAAAATGTACTTTACATGCAATAGAACACACCAGCTGGTTGTCTTCACACACTTTAATATACAAGAAGATAAACAACAAAAAAAATACCCTTTCAACTAGACAGTTTCACAGCAGAGGTGGAATGTAGAATATTTTGCCTTAACACAATCTTGGAAGATTAAAGAAATATATATATATATAAGACAGTTTTACTACTTGCATTTTTCAAAATGAAGTCTACTATGATTTTATATTTTCTAATTGCATCATAGAGAAAAACCAAACAAGAGAAACAGTAAAATAGAAAACCTGACCGTTTATGAATTTGGGCTGTGTTTAACTGCTTTTCTGCTGACAGTCCCCTAAATTACTTCTGTCTCTGAATTGTGCATCAGTAGTCAGATGAGTTTTCCAGGCTTCATTATGCCATTGTGTAACCATAGCTGCCACAATGCAGTGCCACAAGGAGTCTGTCCTTGAGTATTTCTTTACATGGGTACTCAGGTAACTTGAGCATGTTTATGCTTTAAGAGAAAAATAGACCACCATTAAACAGAAAATCTCTCAAACGGCTGATTGTTTTATCTAGCAGTGAAAACACTGTTCATAATTAACATAAAACCGATCTTTCAAATTTGCATTCAAATTGGAAACCCTGAAGTAGTTTTAAAAGGAAGAAAAAAAAAAAAAGGCTGCAGTGCAGATTCTCTCAGCATGAAAAAAAAGTTTCAGTTTAAAATAAGTAATAGGGCAACACATGTGAAGTGATGATGTAACTGACATTTTAACTTCAGTGATACTCGAACCACATTCAATTCAATTTTAGATAGTTAGGGCTTCCTCCAAAATTTCCCTACCAAAAGAAGAGGAGCAAAAACCATGTAACCACTTATTTGTAATTCCAAAATTCTGAAGAGAGATTATGGGGGAAATTTTTCTTCCATTATAGAAACACAGCAATTATCTTAGATCATTTAAAATTAATAAAAATAAGTAACAATTCATTTAAATAAATTAGTAACTTACCATGTGCTAGAAGTTGGTAAAAGATTTGGGGTATATGGCACAGCAGCAATTGTAAAGTTTTGCAAACCACTTCCACCCATGATGTTGGCAAATCCACCATGTGGGACCCTGGAACTAAGAGTTTGTACTGTTAGTTGTGATCATAAAAAGGGAAATCTTCACCTGCCAGATATGCTTCAAATTCTAAGTTAGGGTAAGAATATATTCAAATCTAAAACATTGACATTTTCAAGTCCCAAACTCCCAACTCATTTTTGTATGTTGCCTTGTGGCCAGCTAGCAAACTTCCATGAAGTATCTCACTGTGTTTCCACCAGTTAAACCATACTTTGAACTGGTCATGGCATGCATGCACTTACAATGATTGCTTTCATGTAACTCCCTAATAAACTAGGACTCTCAAACATGTCCCATTTACATTTGTATCCTTGGAGTTAGCAAAGATGCCTGGTAGTTGTTAAATGTTTACTGAATAAATGGACTCCTGTGTCTTAAACTTGAAATGTCCCCCACAGGCTCATATGTTTAAACACATGGTCCCCGAGTGAAGGTTGTAGAACCTCGCAAGAGGAAATATTACACTGGGGACTGGACTTGAGGTTGTATAGCCTGGCCCCAGGTCCTGTTCTCTGCTTCCTGTTCCTACCCCAATGCCTTCCCTGTGGGCTGCCACGTTTTCCCCACCACGATGGACTGAATCCTCTCATAGTACTGTATGCCAAAATAAACCCTTTCTCCACTTTATCCCTTAAGTTGCTTTCTGTCTGGGTATTTCATCACAGCAACAACAAAGAAACTAAAACATTGGTGTTTGGTTGACTTAAGAAACAAAGGCTTCTACATGTTCAATGGTTTCCTTCTTTGTGGAAAAAAAAGGACACAAAGTGTTTTTCATTCTATTTTGTTTGTCACGTTGGGAAAATTAAAAAAAAATTTGACATTTATCTTTCCAGTTTCCAGGTACTCAGAATATCAGTTATATAGGAGAGACAGTGATGAGAGATGGGGGGGGGGTGGTCAGGCATGTGTGGAAGCCAGAGATTTATTTTGGATGTTTTTCTCTATTGCTTTCAGCCTTAGGTTTTGAGACAGGGTCTCTCACTGAACATCAAGTTCACCAATTTGGCTAGACTGGCTGGCCAGCAAGTTCCCTGAATCTGTCTGTCTTTACCCACTAATGCCTGAGTTACAGGCATGTGGCACCACACCCAGCTTTTATGTGGGTACTGAGATTCTGAACTCAGTTTACACACTGACCCATCTCCCAAGTCCTCAAACATAGTCTTTAACTACCATCTAAAAAATTTAAGACCATAGGAAGGCTAAAGTTTAATGGACAATGAATCAATATAAATTTTAATCTTGGTGTACACAGCTATAGAAAATGTAATTATAGGGCTGGAGAGATGGCTCAGTGGTTACGAGCACTGGCTGCTCTTGCAGAACACCTGGGTTTGAATCCCAGCATCCACATAGCAGCTAACAGCTTTTTGTAATTCCAATTCCAGGGAATTTGACAGTCTCTTCTGACCTTCACAGGCATTGCACGACACGGGTGCACTTACATACATGCAGGCAACACACTCACGCACATAAAATAAGAATAATAAAAAAGAAAATGCAATTTATAATTTTTCAAGTTCTGTGCATTTGAAAGTAAGCTAATATTTCAAATTAATCTGTGTATGTGCCATGACTAAACAAACTGATGATGGGGAAAAAATGTGTTGCTGTAGGCTGGGGATGCAGCACAAATGAAGAGCACTTGCTCGGTAGACACAGGACCCTGAGTCTGAATGCTAGCACCACAAAAAATAGTAACAACAAAAAATGAGTCCATTACATGGCATGCTGTAGGGCTTCTGGGATAAATTAGAATGGCAAATATCCTGTTTCTAAATACTAAATGTATTCCTTTTCCATTTTAAAATTAGTATTCAGTTATAGTAAAAATAGTGGGTATCATTACATGTCCAGACACGTTTGCTCCTTATTCACCCGCCCCACTACCTTCATTCTGTGCCACCTCTTGCTGTTTTGTTCATTTACCCAAATAGCCCCTCCTTCTACCTTCCCATCACATATATATTCTGTTACCCTCTCCCTTTCCCATAGTCCTCTTCCTACTTTTGTGGTCTAAATACACAAACATATCTATAAAAATTTAAATCTAGACCCTCCATATGAAAGAAAGCATGTGATGTTTCTACATCTGGCCTAATTTCATTCTTCTTTATAGTTAAATAAAATTTCATTGTGTATATGTACATTTTCTTTATTTTTTTATGGACATCTAGGCTGGGTCAAATGTAGCATGACTTGGCTGAAAAGGGTTTCCAACATATAAATCATAACCCAAAGAATGGCTGGGTGTGGTGGTGTGTTCTTGTAGTCCCAACTGTTCAAGAAGACAAGCTCAAGGTCAGGCTTTGCTATACTGTATATACAAGCATAATTCAGCTCAATTTTTAAAAACGTTGATTGGGAATAGCTAAAACAATCTTGGGGGGAATAGTGAAGGCTCGCACAGTTTGATTTTAAACTTATTACAGAAGCATAGACATGAAAGCAGTGTTATACTGATATAAAGACAGACATAGAAATCCGTATTTTAAAAAAGCCAGAAATATGCCCCTCTAAACATCATCTAGTGATTTTTGACAAGAATGCCAAGAACATTTGATCAGGTTCTGGAGATGTAGCTCAGCCGGCAGGGTGCTTGCCTGGCACGCATAAAGCCCTGAATTTGAGCTTGAGCACTGCACTAGCTGCACGTCTGCAATCCTAGTACTCTGGAGGTAGAGGCAGTAGAATTGGTAAATTCAAAGTCATCCTCAGCTACATAGGGAGTTCAAGGTCAACTTGGACTCCATGAGAACCTGTTTCAATTCACCCATCCCCTAAAAAGAAACATATAATGGGAAAAGTGCCTACTCAACAAATTGTATTTGATACAGAAAAATAAAGTTGGACCCTCATCTTTTTATACCACATACAAAGACTGGGTCAAAATAAACTGTGGTGGTTTGACTGAGAAATGTTTTTTAAAAAGGAAAGAGAAAAAACAACGTCTCACATAGGCTTAAGAATTTGAACACTTGGTCCCCATTTGGTGGCACTGTTTAGGGAGGTCAAAGAATCATTAGATGATGCGGCTTCACTGAAGGAAGCATGTCACTGGGTGTGGGTTTTGAGAAGTCAGTCTTGTCTTTTTCCAGTGTGCTATCTCTCCTTCATGTTTGGGACTGAGGATGTGATCTCTCAGCTTTTGGTTCTGCCATGCCTACCACCTGCTGTTTGCCAGGATGAACCGCTATCCCTCTGGAACCGTAAGTCCAAATAAACTCCTCCTTCTATAAACTGCCTTCGTCTATAAGTTGTAGTTCATCACAACAACAGCAAAAACTAATACATGGATCAAACACATAAACATCTTTATAACTAGGACTGTGAAAATGCAGAGGAACATCTACTGGGATTAAGAACAGGAAAGGGGGCTGGCAAGATGGTTCAGTCCATATAGGCACTTGCTGTCAACCCAGATGATCTGAGTTCAATCCCTAGGATCCACATGGAGAGAACCAACTCCTACAAGCTGTCCTCTCACCTCCACACCCATGAAGTGACACATACATGCGCATGTATACACACATACACACACACACACACACACACATGTAAGAACAGTCTTTAATGTTTTAAAGAACAGGAAAAGACTAATACCTATAATACATAAAGAACTCCTAACAGCAAAAAGCAGCCTGCTTAATATGAGCAAAGGAGTGGAACAGATGTTCCTGCAAAGATACACACATGGCCAGAAAGAACAGGAAAGAAGTTCAGCACAGCAAATCTTTAGGGAAATGCAAATCCAAACTGCAATTTAAAAAAATAAATTCATACTTATTAAGATGATTATTTACATTAAAAAAAAAACAAGTACTAGAAAAAATGTGGAAAACTTGCTGATGAGAATAGAAAATGGTACAGTCCCTGTAAGAAACAGTATGACAGTTCCTCAAAATTAGAAACAGAATTGGAGGGCTGGGGATGTGGCTCAGTTGGTAGAGTGTTTGCCTAACAAACATAAAGCTCTGTGTTGGATCCTAGAATCACACAAAACTGGTCATGGTGGTAGCACTCAGGAGCTGGAGGAAGAAAGATCAGGAGTTCAAGGTCACCACCCTTGGTTATGTGATCCTATCTCAAAAAAAAGAAGTTTATAATACGATACTGTAATTCTGTTTTTAAGTTTATATCCAAAAGAACTAAAGACACAGACTCAATGAAATTTTTGTATATCCATGTTCTTTACATTTTCTTTACCATAGCCAAAATGCAGACACAATATTGGCATCCACAGACAAATAAGGAGACAAATATATGGAGCATTGGAAAAATTTTGACACATTCTACAACATGGATGAGCCTTGAAGATAAGCTAACTGAAATAGACCAGCTACAAAAAGACAAATAGTGCTGATTCCACTTCTATGAGATCCCCAGAAGTCAAAAGTAATAGAATCATGAAGTAAAATAATGGCTGCCAGGGACCAGGGGGGTGGAAACGGGGAATTAGTGTTAACAGGAAGAGTGTCAGTTGAGGACCATAAAAAATTTCAGAAGATGGATGGTAGTGATAGTTCAATGTACAAAAAGTATACGCCTAAAAATTGTTAAAAGAGTATATCTTATACTATACATTTTTTACCACACACATACAAACTCTTAAAAATATCCATCAAAGCAGGGTATGCTGGAACACACCTTTAATCCCAGCACTCAGGAGGTAGAGATCTGTGGGATTAAGCCTAGCCTGGTCTACATAGCGAGTTCCAGGCTAGCTTGGGCTACAGAGAGACCGAGTTTCAAAAAGACCAAAAAGAAGTCCATCAGGATGGCCTATTTGAAATCTGTCATAGGGAAAGATAAAAGCTTAGTAATACTAAAAATTCTCTAAAATCAACAGTTTTCTTTTCTAGCTGGAAAGCAGCTTGATTACTATTTAATGCTTTATTGCTGACCTTCCTTGGTCATTGAAATGAAAGAATTCCTAGGCTAAATTTGGTGGTGCAGGCCCGTAATCCCAGCTACTCTGGAGGTTAAGGCTGGGACAACTGTGTGAGACTCTGTCTCAAAATAAAAAGTAATGAGAGGACTGGGGAGGTAGCTCTGTGATAAAGCATTGCCTAGCATACACGAGGCCCTAGGTTCACTCCCCACTCAAATAAAGAAAGAAATTTCTAAATCTTGCTAGTAAACCATAAACGTATAAGCATTCCTACTGGGGGCACCAGAATGGCTATAAAAGACAGGGATACAAGTGTTTGTAAGATAAAATAAAACCCAATACTAATTAGTCTACCTACATTTTAATTTTTACCTAAAAATTAACAACATCACTAGGAATAAAAAGTTAAGCAGCTCTGAGTAGTTTAGAGGCAAAATTCAAGACTATTTCTTTATCAAGACAAAATGGGAAACTGCCAGCACTGAATCTTAATACAAATTCCAGCACAGTACTTCAATGTCAGTGTGAGCAATCTAATGTTTTTACATAAATAAATTTTGAAAGACAAGTTTAAGAAAAAACAGCAGGATAAAGATGTATCTCGTATTAGTATGCTTGCCAAGCCACACAAGTCCCTGAGTCCAGTCTACAGTAAAAATAAATGAACAAATATCAGATCTCCCAATTTTAACATCTACACCGAAATTACTCTTTAAGCTGAATTTCATGAACTGACCCTGAAATCCTATTCCTTTTCTTTATACCATGAACAAATACAGTTGGGGCTCATATTTTTATAATCAGCTGATTTTATGCATAAAGAAATCATCAAATTTGATTTTAATTATCCTAAAGTATGAAACACTAAATAGTAAGACATTTAAGACAGTCTTATAGACCAAAGAAACACCATCATTAAAAACATTCTAAGCTGGGCAAGGTGGCACATGCCTTAATCCCAACACTCAGGAGACAGAGGCAGAGGCAGAGGCAGAGGCAGGTACATCTCTGTGAGATCAAGGCCAGCTTGGTCTACATAAGTAGGTTCCAGGACAGCTGGGGTTACAGGGAGACCTTGTCTCCAAAAAGACCAAAAAAAAAATTCTTTTCAAATTACTTTTTACATGAGCTTGATTTACAATTGGGACACATTTTGTTTTGATTTGTTTTAATAAAGCTGTACCAAATTATACTCTGATCTTAGAGAAAGCTATTTCAATATCTAAACATAAACAATCAGAATTTTCTGTTAAGTCTAAGAGAAAAAAAAGCACACTTTTAGTTTAAAATGGAAAATACTCCACTTACACTAATGACTAGTGATCTAATGTAAACGGCAAGTTAAGGTTTAGATGAACATAGGCTTCCTCAGTTGGAACTCTAAGCATAGGACTCAACTTAGACTAAGTGATGAAACACAGACTGCCTTTACGGTGGAACTCAACATGTGTTTTCCCTCAGCGTCACTGGCTTCTTCTCTTCAGCCACATCCATCACCTCAGCTCAAATGGGATTCTCTACATTTTAGAATCAAGTTCTGAACAGTTCAGTTTTTACTACTGCTACTTAACTGAGAAGGACACTGAATGTTACTAAACTTTTTTTTAACTCTTTAAAGTAGCAATTTAAGTCATTTTAAGGTAATAGAACTTGATTGTTTCCTCTAACATAAGGATTTATATAAATCAAATCAAAAGGAAAATATGCTAATTCATTCAGTGGTATTGAGGCAAAAAACATTTGAGGATAAAAGGAGTTCCATCTCTCAACCTAAAGCACAATCAAATACAGATGGCCTAAAAACTGGAATGTAAAAACAAGTAATTTTTTAAACAAGTAAAAAAAAGTTAACCAAAAAAATGCAAATGGGGTGGGGAGATGGCTCAGTTGGTAAAGTGCCTGCCACCCAAGCCTAAGAATCTGAGTTTGGATCCCCAGCCCCCACATTAAAAGACAGGCATGGTGGCACATGTCTATAACCCTAGCACTGGGGGGAATGGAGACAGGTGATTGGACCCTCAAAGCTCAGTGACCAGGCAATTGTCTTCTGGGCTCAGTCAGAGACTGTGTCAAAAAATAAGATGAAGAGT
This sequence comes from Nannospalax galili, assembly GCF_000622305.1. Taxonomy (NCBI): domain Eukaryota; kingdom Metazoa; phylum Chordata; class Mammalia; order Rodentia; family Spalacidae; genus Nannospalax; species Nannospalax galili. The sequence goes on from NW_008353027.1 coordinate 2,407,765, forward strand.
GATAGAGGAAAATACTTGATATTGACTTCTAGCCACCACACATGAGACTGTACACCCACACATAAGTGCACACACAGAACACACACATTACACATACACACATTTTAAAAATTTACAAAGAATGTAGACTAAAATATAGAGTACTTATACAAATATAGAATACTGATAACTTGACAATACAGTAATTAAGACTTTCATGTAATAAACTTTAATTGTTTGTAAAACTATGTTAACTTGGGAGTCAACAGAAAAATGATAAACTGGCAAAAATGAACGCCAATACTTTGAGAGAGCATTCAAAAGATTGGTACTAACAATCAAAATCAAAGTATAACACATTTTCAATACAAAGTAAGTCCTAAAATGGGGAGCATCCATGAGGAGATCTGAATATCCTTACTGGGAGATCTGAATATCAAATTATGTTTTTCATTGTTTGAATATTCCAGTAGGCTGCAGTTCTTTGAAAGCACTACTAAACTCATTGTATTTTATTTAATTATTTAGTTGGTTAGTTACTTAGTTAATTAATTGTGTTGTTTTTGTTGTCAGACAGTGTCTCACTACGTGGACCAGGCTGGCCTGGAACTCACAGAGATCCACCTGTCTCTGCCTTCCAGGGAAATCCGATGCTGGGATTAAAGGCATGAGCCACCAACAAGAATATTTATTCCTTTTTATCATTTATTATTTTTATTTTATGTGTATAAGTGTATTGCTTGCATGCGTGTGAGTGCACCTGTGTCATGCAACGCCTACAGAGTCAGAAGAGGACATTAGATTTCACTGGAACTGGAGTTACTGACGGTTGTTAGCCTTTAAGACTTAAAATAGGAAAAAAAGAGGTAAAGACAATATTTCAGAGTAATAACTTCAATTTGGTTATTTTTCTCTGTGGTTATTTTCCTAGCCATTAGAAATGAAATACAATAAATTCTTTCAATGTTATCATAAAAGCACTTCTTACCTGCCAGTAACAAACTGCAAGAGAAGAACTCTCTCCTCTTGAGTAATGTCTTCCACAACTTCCCAGAACCACTACCAAGAACAACAATAAAAATTCAGCTCACATTTCAGAGCAAATGTAGACTTATTAGTATCAGAGAAATACGCAATATTCATACAGCATATTTTATTCTACAAAACTCATTTGTCAAAAATTATCTCATAAAAGGGTTTCATATGCAATATTCCCCCAAGAAGAATTTATGGGAAAACTTGACTTTGTTAATTAATGTAGATTTTCATCCAATAGGGCTGAAAAGCTTACAAAGTTAAATGGCAAACTTAACTTCATTCTAAGCTCAAGAGAAGATTTTACCTGAATAACTGGATCCTCTCTTTCATAGCCACTCGTGTATTCTGTGTTTTTCATCCAATCATTCACATCAATTTCTGGCATGCCAGAGAGCAGTAGCTCCTTTGGGGAAGAAGAAAAGTATTTCATTAGTCTTCTTTGGGAAAGAAAAAAAGCTATAACATTTAAACAACAAATTTGTCTTAATTAGAAACTAACTCCATATAAAACTGATTTATTTTTGTGACAGTTTCTGCATGTCATCAATAATAAGCACTACACAGAAGAATCCACCATGCCAATAACTTCAAATACTGTGATATGTGGGGATGTCTATAATTTGATACAATTAAAACACTAGAAGAGACAGTAGTTTGTATGTTTATATGTAAATATGTACAACAAAATATATGTATGATAATTTTATGAACATTGCCTGTGGCTCATCTGATTATTTTTTATGCTCTGAAAATATAGTCTATCAAGAGATCAAATTCTCAACATCAAAGTGCCAACAAAAGCTTAAATATTGGATTAAAACAAAGTGACAGTTCATCAAGAAATCATTACCAATGGGAAAAAGAGGTAATAAAAGAAAGAGTTATTGTTTTGATTTTTAAAAAGGATTTAGCCTTGTAAGAATTCTGTTTTGGAGGCTGGAGAGATGGCTCAGAGGTTAAGAGCACTGGCTGCTCTTGCAGAGGACTTCGGTTCAGTTTCCAGCACCCACATGGTCACTAACAACCATCAGTAATTCCAGTTCCAGGGGATCTGATGCCCTCTTCTGACCTCTTCATAACACGGGTGCTCTTACACACATGCAGGCAAGACGCTCATACACATAAAATAAAAATATTTTTTAAAAGAATTCTGTTTTGGCATGATTTGGGTCTTTTGAAATCACTTTCCCTAAGGTAGTAAAAAATGCATTTTTTTCTCCAGTGATTTTTGTTTGCTGGCTGTTCTAGGCATGGATGCTGGGGCCTTGAATATAGTAAGCAAGCTCTCAACCACCGAGTAACATTCCCCAGGCTTCCCAATTACTTTTTTATTAACTTCTTTTTTCCAGAAAAATCATCAAACACACAAATTTCTATCATATAACTAAAAGTGTATTTAGGAAAAGCAAAATATTTATCAGGCCTTCTAAGGGAAAGGGTAACACGAAGCGTATGTCCATATCTCTGAGTCAGTCCATGTTACAGCTGGGTGTCTTCACAGTGTGGTAAGGCAATGACTGTCCACACTTACTTAGACAGTAAGTGAAAACAGTGCAGATTTCTTAGGTTTATTTCTTTCCTTCCTGCTTTTAATTTTATATGTATAAGTGGATTAGCCTGCATGTATATAAGTGCACCCGTGTTATACAATGTCCAGAGGTCAGATTCCTGGAACTGGAGCTATAGACAGCTGTCAGTTGCCATGTGGATGCTAGGAACCAAACCTGGGTCTTCTAAGAGCAGTCAGTGCTCTTAACCACTGAGCCATCTCTCTAGCCCCCAGCACAGGTTTCTTAACAGGAACAGATACAATACAGTACAAAGTCATGTCTCCTACAACTACTATTAACACATACCTAAGCACACTAGCATGAGCTCTGAGCAAAATTAATAGAAGGCAATGTCTGAGAACTCTCCGGAGCTCTGAAGTCTATTCCGTGGGTCTGTAAGACTCTCCCTTTTCAATGTTTTCTATATGAATTTGGAGTTTGCTCATACATCAATCAAACAGCTGAGTATAAAGAAGAAATGAGAATCCAGGGGTCAATTTAGCCAGGCAACACAAATTTACAAAAATATGTCACTTTTCTCATTATTTTTGTTTTGTCCAAGAAAAATAATTTCATTTTTAATATTAGCTATATTAATATGCTAAATGGTTCTATATATCAATAAAGTAGTTTTTATTTCTAATTTCAAATTTAGTAAATAAGCACTGGTAAAATAACCCATGTTAAAACAAAAACTCCTGTGTAAGAAGTCATCCCAAGACCGAAATGTTTTAGAATTGCTAGTCTAGGGTATGTCCTAATCCTCCTCCCACAGTATTATGAAGTACTCTCACAGAATGAAGATGTTCTAAGTGGTTCTTTGGTTTGCCACTTCCTAATATATTCGCTACTTCCTCTCTGTAGACAGGTTCCCTTGCTTCTAACTTCAGGTAGTGTCTGGCCACTGAGTTCCACAAGCGGGGTCTAGAGCTGAGTGGAGTCTCTGCTCCCTTCTTGCTTCAGCACTGTATTTTTACAGTGACTCCCTCTCCTAAACTGAAACTACCACCATGGAGCCTCTCCTTGCCAATTCAGACTCTCGTGAAGTCCTTCACCATAATTCTTCCACCTGACTCTTTCAATACTGGCCATGATAAAGGCCAGCCGAGATGCCTCACCAGATCCTCTTTGTTCGTTACAAATGCTGCCTTTCTTAAGGCTTCTTTATTTGAACCATCTGAGAAAATTCTGTTCCCTGGCAGGACCCTGATACAGAGCTGCCAAAAAGAAATGGGAGATAAATTTTACACATTCCTTATAATTCATGAGTTTCTAATTCATTTTCCTTCTAGGCTAAAGATAGGCTTTTAATATTATTAATTATGCTTTTATTATTAATTATAAATAAAAATTACTGCAACCACACTCTCAAAAAATTGGATGCATTTTATGAATATCACATTATTGGTTACAACTTTTTTAAGGAGAGAAGAAATGTTTATTATCCTATTTAGCAACAGGGAAATGACCAATTAAAGTGCCAGGCATATTTGGCCCACATCTGAAAGGCTAGCACTTGGGAGGTGGAGGCAGGATGATTCAGAAGTTCAAGGTCATTTTCAGCTACATAGCGAGTTTGAGGTCAACCTGAGATATATAAAATCCTGTCTCCAAAAACAACAAATGTGTGTACGCACACATGGACACACACACAGCAAATATGTTAGAACCAGATATAATCCATATATTATAACACCCACACTAACAGAATGTGGATCATATAAATTCTCATACTATCAGCCTGTCTAGTATTCATATAACTCAGTGTTTTTATATTCTGGTATCAACATGAATAAATTCTCAAGCAGCATGATATGGAATGAGAACTCCGATATTTGGTATGGAACTTCCAAGTACAATAGTGTTATACATGTCTTAATGACAACCTTATCACTATTTTTCTACCTGAAATTCATCTCTTTACCTGGGCCCTCTACACAGTGAATGGAAATACCTCTACTTCAGGACACTAAAGCTACTGCAAGCTTTCTTCTCACTAAACTAAAAGTCGAATCTGAATCCCTAAGTAGGTGCACAAAAATGTAAAAAGTTTCCTTTCTCTGTACAGCATAGCCCTGCTCTATAAAAAGAAGAAAGGTTCTAAAAGTATGCAAACAACAGTCAGGTCAGCACAACTGAAGTCAGTCTAATAGTCTGGCTCTAACAGGTAGTCCTATGACCATGGCTAAGTTCCAAATCTTTTGTCTAGTTTTCACATGTGTGAAATGGGAATAGTAATACTTACCTCAGAGGATTGTTGGGAATGTTCTAAAGTTAATAGACACAAAATACCTGGCAAATATTGAGTGATTAATAATTGTCAACACTGTCTGCATAAATCAGAACAATGTTTACAATGCTGCTATTTCAAAATTAATTCCACATCCTGAATCAGCTCTATTAAAAGCCAGAGTGGTGGTGCACGCCTGTAGTTTCAGCACTTGGGAAACAGAGGGAGGCGGATCTCTGTGAGTTCAAGGCTAGCCTGGTCTACATAGGGAGTTCCAGGCCAGCTGGGGCTACAGGGAGACCCTGTCTCAAAAAGACCAACCCCCCCCAAACAAAAAAACCCTGCCAGAGTCCAAGACAAACTGCAAAACCTGATATAATTTCTAACATAAGAAGCACAATTTAAACTTAACAAGAAACAGGTATAAATATGAAAGAAAAATGAACAAAACCTTTTAGAAGAAAATAGGGAAAGACCTTCACAGTAAGGGAACAGTTTCTTTCTTATATATATTTTACTTACTATTTTTAAGTGTATGAGTGTACTGTCTGCATGTAAGTGTACCCATATTGGACAATGCCTGTGGAGGTCAGAAGAGGGCATCAGACCCTAGAACTGGAGATATGGACGACTGTTAGCCACCATGTGGGTGCTGGGATTGAACCCAAACCCGGGTCCTCTGCAAGAGGAGCCAATACTCTTAACCACTGAGTCACCTCTCTAGCCCAGGAGACAGTTTCTTTAAAAAAGACACAAAACAACATCATTTTTAAAAACTAAACTGTGCTAAACTAAAAACTTCACTCCCTGAAGGTCATCAGAGTAAAAGATACTCATAATACAGGCATGTGATTAAAAGACCTAGTTAAAGAATCCGACAAGTCAGTAACAAAAAAAGACAATAGAAAAATAAATTATTCCTAAACAGATACTTGACAAAGAGAGTACAAAATGTCCAATAGAAACCAAAGGTGTTCAACTTACTAGTCAACGGGGAAATACAAGTTAATGTAAAAAAGGAAAAGGTACTAACCCACTAGAATGGCAAGAATTAAAAAAGAGAAAATATCCTGAGAGTATGGATGTAGATTAGTAACACCAAGAACCCTTACATCTACTCAAATGAATATAGATTTAACACATCATTCTAGAAAATTGTCTGCTACTAGTCACTAAAGTGGATTGCATGCACACCCTACATTCCAGCAATCCTACCCTATGTACACATGTATGCAGAACAAGTGCATATGTTCTCATCAAGACAAACTACAGTGTTTGTAGCACGCTAGTTGGAACAGACTCTAACTGTAAGGCCCCTCCGAATGTTCAAGAATATAAAAGACAAAAAGACACTGACGTAATGAAATCCTATTCAATGAATTATAATTACATACAATATGCATTATTCTCACAAACAGTTGTTTTGTTTTTTCACTTTACATTCATTTTAAAAATAGGTAAAACTGCTAAAGCCAACACAGCAGATGACATTCAGACGTAATCAGCCAAGTCTCTAAGGAATAAGTTAAGGAAAACAAAAAAAAGTAAGAAAAGCAACAGCGCACGCCTTTAATCCCAGTACTCGGGAGGCAGAGGCAGGCGGATCTCTGTGAGTTCCAAGCCAGCCTGGTCCCCATAGTGAGCTCCAGGTCAGCTGGGGCTACAGAGAGACCCTGTCTCAACAAAGAAAGGACTGGAGCAAGGTAATGAAGGACAGAGTAGAGGGGAAAGAGACTACAGAAAATAAGAAAACACACAAACTCACAAAAATTAAACAACACACTATCAAATGATGAATGAGATCACTGAAGAAATCAAGAAGGAATTTTTTTAATTCCCAGAATTGAAAGAAAATGAACACAAAATATAAGGGAGATAATGAAAGCAATCCTAAGGAAAACAGTCATAGCTGTAAGTGTAAAGCAGAGTAGAAGAGATAGCTTAGAGGGTTAAGCACCTGCCACCAGATCTGATGGATACTAGGAACCCACAACAATGAAGAGAATTAACTCCTAAAAGTTGTCCTCTGACCTCCACATGCACACCATAGCAAGCATACATATACATATACATATACATATACATATACATATATATGTGTGTGTATACATACACACAATAATTTTTAAATAAAAAATGATAAGGTCATGAATAAATAACTTATTGATGTACCTTAGGGCTTTGGAAAAAACAAAAACAAAACAAAGCCAAAAGCAGTAGACATAAAAGAATGATAAATAATCTATGCAAACTGAAACCATATAAAAACTCAGCACAGAACTGAGGAATGGACAAGAAACCCCAACCTTGGCCAAGCAACTATTAACAACTGAGCATTGCTAAGGGAAGGAGAGTTGGTCTTTAAGGGAGTGACACTAGAAGACTCCAGTGGATGAACTCACTCCAAGGGACATCTGGGGACACAAACTTGATTCAATAGACCTTAACATATATGACAGAATGCATGAAATCCTGCAGGAGAGGCTATGAGGAGGTACAGATAGGGGAGTATGTCTAAATATGATTAAGATGTATTGTATGAAATGCACAGAAATTCAACTAAAACATATATTGAGAAAAAAAGATTTAAAATGAATAAAAAGGAATATAACAAAAATTAATGATATGGAAACAAAAAACACAAAGAATGAAACCATGAGTTGGGCATACACATATATAAACACAATAAATTAATGTAAAAATATTAAAATTATAAACCAATCACTGTGATAAACAAAGATGTAAAAATTCTCACTAAAATACTTGCAACCCAAATCTAAGAACGCATCAAAAAGATCATTCATCATGATCAAACTGGTTTCATTCCAGAAACATAAGGATGGTTCAGCATATACAAATCAATGAATATAATACATCACATGAATGGGCTCAAGGACAGACACCACATGATCAAGATCATAGAAATACATGCAGAAAAGGCCTTCAACAAAATCCCACATCTCTTGATTAAAAAAAAAAAAAACAGAGTAGGAATTGAAAATCGACATAATAAAGGATATACATGACAAACCTATAGTCAACATCATGATAAAAAGAGACAAACTCAAAGCATTTCCACCAAGATCAAGTAACAACACAAGGGTGTTCACGTTCCACTCCTACTATTGTACAGTGCTTGCTTGAGTTCTTAGGCAGAACAGTAAAAGGTTGAAATACCTAGACATGGTAGCACACGCCTTTAATCCTAGCATTCAGGAGGCAGAGGCAGGTAGATCTCTATGAGTTCAAGACCAGCGTGGTCTTTATAAAGAGTTCTAAGTCAGGTAGGACTACAGAGTGAGATCCTATCTTTAAAAAGAAAAAAAGGAAAAAGGAAAGAAAATTGGAAGGGGAAAAAAAATCAAAGTATCCTTGGAGACCTTGAAGACTCCACCAGAAACCTCTTAGAGCTAATAAACACTTTGAAAAACGCTACAATACAAAACATAGGGGAAAAAAAATCAACCGCCTTCCTACATACCAATGACAAACACACACAGAGAAAAATCACAGAGAACTCTCATTCATAACAGCCTCAAAAAAAATCTTTAGAATAACCCTAAGCAAGGATCTCTAAAATGAAGAAGGAAGAGAGAAGCAGATGGAAACCACCCCCACCCATGCTCATGGAATGGAAAAAATAGTATTGTGAAAATAGCTGTCCCCTTTATCATAGAAATGTTAAATTCATATGAGGGGCTGGAGGGATGGCTCAGTGGTTAAGGGCACTGACTGCTCTTGCAGAGGACCCAGGTTCGATTCCCAGCATCCACATGGCGGCTATGAACCATCCTTAACTCCAGTTCCAGGGGAATCCAAAGCCCTCTTCTGACCTCTGCGGCACTGGACAACACAGGTGCACTCACATACATGCAGGCAATGATACACACACACACACTCAATCAACAAATTTTTAAAAATATGAGGAAGCATGGAAATTTATGTCATGCTAATTAATAGAAGTGATAAACATTACCATTGAAATCTACCCAATGACTTTATAGACATACACAGGCACAAAGGATCCAAGTGCAACCGATTATGACTAGTAATAAACAGATGCATACAGATTAGAGATACATGAACCAACATCTCAGTGTTAGTGGCAAAAACAATGAGTCTTTGTACAAGGAACAATATATTCTAAAATGAAATGGAGATCTTTTTTAAAAGTTAAAAAACTCATTCAATATTATGTCTTACAGGGCTTATACTGAGTTCAATATTGTATAACTGTGTTAACTCAACTGTTACCCTAGAAACTTTACAGCCACTTTTTA
>NW_008353027.1:2420010-2462568 GCF_000622305.1 Nannospalax galili
AGGGATAGGGATATATATAAAATCAAGAGCCATTGTATAAAATTCTCAAAGAGCTAATTAAAAAATAAATATATATACTGTATTCATTCAACTGTAAACCTAAAAATTTACAGCCAATTTTGAAAGAGATGCAGCCTAGCTCAGAAAATTGTTATTGAATATGTCAATGCTGATGTAACGAAACGCTCTTCTTAAGTATGTGGTTATTAAATAAATAACTGGGGAAAATAATAAATAAAATATTTTAAAAATTCATATGAAAGAGCAAAAGACCCTACACAGTCAAAGCAATCCTTTGCAAAAAGAATACGGCTGGAGGCATCACCACACCTAATTTCAAATTATACCACAGAGTCATTAATAAAAACAGCATGGCCTTTGTCAAAACAGAAAGACACTGAGATAATGGAATAGCACAGAAGACCCAGACACAAACTCACACAGTTACAGCCACATGATTTTTAATCAAGATGCTAAAAATACACACTGGAAGAAAGACAGCGTCCTGAACAAATGGTATTTAGAAAGTGTATATTTACATGTAGAAGAATGAAATTATACCTGTATCTCTCATCTTTCACCAAAAATAATTCCAAATGGATCAAAGACTGGAAACTGAAACTCCAGAGGAAAAAGGAAAGAACACAGTCAAGGACTCTCTGAATAGGACTGCAGTTGCTCAGGAAATAAGGCCAAGAGCTGACAAATGGAAACTTTAAGAATTAAAACGCTTCCGTACAGCAAAAGAAGCATAAATTCAGTAAAAAGACAGTCCGCAGAATGGGAGAAAATCTTTGCCAGCTGACAGAGAATTAATATGCAGAATATACAAAGAACTCAAAAAACTAAACAACAAAGAAGCAAACTACCAAATAAAAAAATGAACTGAGAGAGACCTTTGAGTTCCGTCAGACCTGTGCTCTCCAACACCAGCAACCCCTGTCTGCCATCCAGGCTCTCAGGCTTAGCATGGGTCAGGCACCCCACTGTACCCACCAGACCTCTGAGTTTCACAAGACCTGTGAATTCCTCAACCATCATTCCCAGTATGCCATTCTAGTTCCCAGGCCTCGCTCAGGTCGCTCACCATCTGGCACCAGCGAAACTTGAGAGTCCCAAACCTCAGCATTCCATCATCCATTACAGCTCAACTGCCTAGTCTGGGTCCTGCACCTTGTGCACACAACAAAACCCCCCACTGTACCCACCAGACCTGTGAGTTCCCTGGCCCCAGCATTCCCTTGCACCAGGTTCCACTCCCCTGGGCCTCAATCTGGTCATGCCACCTTTTGCACCAACCCGACAGCTTGGTCAGATCTAAAGAACCTAGCCTGCCCTTGCTGCCAGACCCAGTCATAGCTAGGGCTGTACAGCCTGTGCATCCACCCAGATAAATCCAGTCAAAAGTTAACATTTGCACCTTTTCTTGGCTACCACCAAAATGGAATCACCTCATCCTTTCAATCAAAAACCAACACTGACCCAACCACTGCCTGTTTATCTAGCAGCCACCTCACTGCTCCAGGACCACAAGGAATCTGTCCTGGAACCTAAGGCTCAGATGTTGCACCTATCCCTAGGGAACTGAGACCACTTCCTCACCCCGCTTGCATATCAACAAAAGAGTGGGGCTATGACTGAATACCAAGCACCACTCATCTAGACAACACAGTGACAAGTTGGGACAAAGGCAAGCAAAGATCCAAACAGCAACTCAACAAAGGAGAGATCCATACCAAAAAACACCACCTACCACCAATGACATAACTCCAGATGCCTAAGTTCTAGGTTCCTTGGTGGAGGGCGGGGCATAACCAAGACAATCAAGACAATGTGTCTCCTCCAGAAATTAGTATTTCCATTGTCATGTTTTCTGAGAAAAGCAACCTAGCTGATGCACAAGACAATGATTTCAAATAGCAATCACAAATATGTTCAAGGAACTCAAAAAAGATATGGAAAGACTGAAGACCTTGAAAGCACAGTTGAATGATACAAGTAAAACAAAAGCTATGAAATTAGCATCCAATAAAGACAGAACCCTTGAACAAATATGTCCAAGGAACTCAAAGAAGATACGAATGAAAAACTGAAGACCTCGAAAGCACAGTTCATTGATAGAAGTAAAACAAAAGATATGAAATTAGAATTCAATAAAGAGATAGAAAAGCCAAACTGAAATAAAATTCCAAATGAAAAGCTCAGGTCAGACGAAAGCTCAGAGGAGAAACTCTACAATAGATTGGATCAAGTGGAAGAGATCCAATCAAATCTCAAAGATAACACAGGGAAATGGACCACTCAAGTCAATGAGATTAAGTCTATAGTAGCCTAGGAATAGAACAAGCAGAACCCCTGGGGCTGTAAAAAGAACCTACAAGGCACAGGTATAGAAGGACGAGAAGAAACAAGGCAGAAAGCAGAGAAGATGTTTTCAACAACATCAAAGAACAAAGTTTCCCAATCTAAGGAAAGACACACCTATCAAGATATAAAGGCACACACAAGACACCAGGTAGACAGGACCAAAAAGGGACTTCCCGCATTATGTAACAGTCAAACACTCAATGTACAGAACAACAACACTGAAAGATCAACTCATAGAAAGGCAGGCCCAGCTGAATAACAAGCTATTGTTTTTAATGGAGACTATGAAATCAAGAAGGGCTTGGACCCATGTCCTATGAGTCAAGAAAGAACAGAGGTGGCAACCCAACTACAATAGCCAGCAAAAATATCAGCTGTAATCAAAGGAGAAAGAAAACCTTTCCAAGATTAAAACACATTTAAGGAATTTGTGTCCACTAAACCAGTTCTACAGAGAATACTAGAAGGAATGCTTTGGTTTGAGGAGACTATTAAACACACCTAAGAGGCACAAGAAATAAACAATTCCAAAACAGTTAACCAAGAGTTTTAAGACAACACCACAACAACAAAATAACAGGAATTAATAAAACATTGGCCAATAATAATTCTCAATATTAATGGTTTCAATTTCCCAATAAAGACACATATCAGCTGATTTGATTAGAAAACAGAATCTAGTCGGGTGTGAAGGCACACACTTGTGCCTTTAATCCCAGCACTCAGGAAACAGGCCGGTGGATCTCTTATGAGTTCCGGGCCAGCCTGGTTTACACAGTGAGTTCCAGGCAGCTGGGGCTGCAGGGAGACCCTGTCTCAAAAAGACCAAAAAAAAAAGACAAAAGAGAAAAAGAAAACAGGATCCAGATCCATCTTTTTACTGCCCCCAAGAAATGTACCCCAACATCAACAATCAACACCACCTTAAAGTAAAAGGATAGAAAAAAGTATTCCAAGCAAATAAATCTAAGAAAGAAACAAGCAGGTTTATACCCATAAAGGAAAAATTCACCAAAAGGATATTACAATCCCAAACATATATACACTAAACACAAGGGTACCAATTTCATGAAAGAAACACTGTCAGATTTAAAAACATACACTGACTCCAAAAAAGTGATAGTGGGTGACTTCAACACCCCACTATCACCAGTAGACATGTCATTCAGACAAAAACTAAATAGAGAAACCCTGAATTTAAATGACATTATAAATCAAATGAACTTAACAGACATTTACAGATTACGCCCAAATACCAAAAACATTTTCTTCTCAGCAACACATAGAACTTTCTCCAAAACTGACCAAAGCAAGTATAAGCAAAAGTAGGAAAACTGAGCAACATCCTGTGACGACAGCAGACATGGGAAAAGCACATGAACTTGAGGAGATTAAACACATTACTGAGTAAAAACTGGGTCAAGAGAGAAATCAAAGACATTAAAAAAATTGTAGAACTGAATGAAAATGAAAACATAGCAAAATCTATGAGAAACAATTAAGACAGTCCTAAAGAGAAAAATCTGTATCACCAAGTACCTACATCAAAAATATGGAGATCTTATATTCTTAACTGAATGATGTACCTGAAGGTCTTAGAAAAAACAAGAACGAACAAAAAGAATAGATGGGAAGAGATAATCTAATAACAATACTCCTCAAATTATTCTGTAAAATAGAAAAGAAACAGCATCTTTTTATTAAACCAGTAGTACCCTAATACCAAAACCAAAGACCCAACAAAAAATGAAAATAATAGGCCAATCTCTCTGATGAAAATAAACACAAAAATTCTCAATAAAATGCTTGCACATTAAAAAAAAAAAGATTATCAACCATGACCAGTTGGCTTCATCCCAGAGATGCAGGGATGGTTCTGCATATATGGATCAATAAATGTAATCAACCATATAAACAGACTCAAAGACAGAAACAACATGATTATCCCATTAGACGCAGAAAAGGCCTTTGATAAATTCAACATCCATTCATAACAAAATTGATGGAGAATCCAGAAATACGGAGGACATGTAACAACATAATAAGGTAAGTACAGAACAAGCACACAACCAGCATCATGCTAAATGGAGAAAATCTCAAATCATTTCCACTAAAATCAGGAACGAGAAAAGGATGACTACTTTCCATTCCTGTTCAATACAGTGCTTGAAATCTTAGCTAGAACAGTAAGACAATAGCTAAGAAATGGAAACAACCTAAATGTCTCTCAACTGACAAATGGTTAATGAAAATGTGGTCCATCTACTCAATGGAGTTCTACTCAGCAGTAAGAAAAGATGAAATTATGAAATTTGCAGGTAAATGGATGGAGCTAGAGAGTGTTATACTAAGTGAAGAAACACAAACACAGAAAAAGCAAGAGACGTACATTCTCCCTCATTTGTGGATTGTAACACCAATCCCTTATGAGTACATAAAATCTGACGTAACACTAGGAGCCAGGTAAAGGACAAGAAACAACCTGGAAGGGGGAGAGCAGGGAACAGATGTGACCTGAGGGAGGTGGAAAAAGTGGGAGTAATGGGCATGTAGGAGATGAGGGAGGGACATGCAGGGACCATGGTGTGGGGGAGGGAGGGAAGTCGGGTAAGGAAAGGTGGCAGGAGTCAGGAGGTATTGGGGAAAGGGTGGGGATAATGGGGGCACTGTGACTAGGGAGGAAGGAGGGAAGCCTGATGGGAGAAAAAAGAGTGGAGATGAGTGAATCTCAGCTAGAGGGAAAAGTGACGTCCTAGACACCTTATGAGAAATGCACACAGATTGTCTGAACATTAATGCATATGTATACCTGGGAGCTGCTTGGCAGGGGACGCAGTACCAGGTAGAAGGGACCTCCCTTAGAGTGACAAGCATGCTGTACAGCACTCATCAAAGAAGCTTCTTTTTGAAACGGAGGCTACTGCAGAGTTGCACATCTGGTCAGGCACAGAGAACGTATGCCTGGGAGATGCCCAGTACTAGGTGGCACATCTGCAGTCAAATCTCTACAACTAAGGCTCATGGAACATAGCGGAATAAGGGGTAGAGAGAGGGCTAATGCACCCCTCAACTCTCACCAGTGAGGCTTCCATGTACATCAGACTGCAATGCACACAGAAGGCCAAAACTGGCCAAATTTTGGAGAATAAGAGACTGCAGAGTGCAGGATGGGACTCCTATACGGAACCTCACCCACCCATGGCTCAGGGACCATTGCAGAGGAGGAGGTGGAAAGATTGTAAGAGTCAGGGCTGGCTCGTGAACACAGGGAGGTGGAGGCCCCAGGCCACTGGAGGCTTGCTCATGGGAGCCTGTGGCAGCGGTGGTGTGGAGCATGGACCCATGGCAGCTCAATTAAACAAGGGCCCAAAGGGGAGGTGAGAAATAGGTGGCAGGTCAGCACTAGATGGAGAACTATTTGAGACTGATTGCTGCTGGGTAAAGGCAAGTATGATTTACACACCAACCCCTGGATGGGCTGACTAGACTCCAGTGGATGCATTTACACTGAGGACATTTGAGTACAAACACCTGAATGAGTAGGACTCAACGTGTATGGCAGAGTGCAAGGGGTTTGGTGGAGGAATGAGGGATGCATGGCTGGGGGAGGGGGTCTAGATTTGAGTGGGAAATGTTGTATGAAATTTAAAAAGCTCAATTAAAAAAAAAAATCAGTAGCCTTCCTATTCACCATCAACAAACATACCAAGAAAGAAACCAGGGAAACAATCCTATTCATGAAAGCCTCAAAATCCATAAAATATCTTGGAATAAATCTAACCAAGGAAGTGAAAGACTTGAATAATAAAAACTTTAAGACACTGAAGAAAGGAATCAAAGAAGGTATGAGAAGATACTTATGTATTGGTATGATTAATATTGTGAAAATGGCCATCCTACTAAAAGCAATTTACAGATTCAACATAATCCCCATTAAAATTCCAACATTTCATAGAAATGGAAAACAAAATCTCAAATTTCATATGGAAACACAAAACACTGAGAATAGCCCAAGCAATCTTGAACAACAGAAGAAGAGCTAGAAACATCACCATCCCTGATTTCATTATACTACAGAGCTATAGTAATAACAGCATGGTACTGGCATTAAAGCAGACACAATGATCACTGGAATCGAACTGAGATTTCATTTCACATACTTACATCCACCTGAATTTTTTTGTTCGTTAATTTGTTTTTGTTTTTGAGACAGGGTCTCACTGTAGTCCCAGCTGGCCTAGAACTCACTATATAGAACAGGCTGGCCTCAATCTCAGAGAACCACCTACATCTGCCTCCTGAGTGTTGGAATTAAAGGTGCACACCACCATACTGGTCAGCCACCTGATTTTTGACAAAGGAGGAAAAAAACAGCATGGCCAACAAATGGTGCTGGTCAAACCAGACAGCGACATGTAAAAGAATGAAACTAGATCCTCATCACTCATCATGCACAAAATTCAACTCCAAAATCAGCGTAAGAGCCAAGACCCTGAATCTGATAGAGGAGAAAAAAAGGGCACACTCTAGAACTTACAGGCTCAGGAAAGTACTTTCTGAATACAAGCCCAACAGTGCAGGCATGAAGACCAGTAACTGACAAATGGGACCTCATGAAACTACAAAGCTTCTGTACAGCAGAGACCATATGGAATATATTGCTTCTGGGAAGACAGACCTTCCACATCTCCCATATTAAAGATAGTAAAAATATATTCCATTTTCTTTATCACTGTCTTACCCTGTTTCACATCAAGGAACTGTTAATATGGTTATTCAGCTTAAAAGAAGTAAAACCATAAATCTGATAACAAATTTCTAGACACATTTTAACTGAACAATAATGCCTCATATTATATTTCATTCAGTACTCCAAAATTATCTGTGCTTTTTGGGGGATGGTGGGGGGAGGTGAGAGTTGGTAAAGGAACCCAGGGCCTTGCACATGGTAGGCAAGTACTTTAACACTAAGCTACGTCCCCAGCCCTCAAAATTATTTCTGAATTACATCAAATAGAATTTTGTGTTCTTGTATAACAAGAAAGAATATGTTTTTCCTTACCAATTCATACTCATCAAACAGCTGTATGAGGGACGGTGGTATGAACATATGAAAACCCTGTAGAAAAGCATTGATCTGAGGCTGAATGGCTCTCGTCATTCGAAGTTCAGTAACAAGCTGGACATACTCCGCCTATTAAAAAGAAGTTTTTATGATGATTACTTTTAAATATCGCACAGCTACGCCAATGTTAATACAATCACTTCTCATTTAAGAGGTGATGGTTCAGAATGAATTTGGCACAAATATTCACATTTCAGCAAACCAGTTAACTCTCATTCACTAAAATGTTCCGACTAAAATCTTCACAATTACACCCATGACCTCTTATACATTATTGGTGGCATTGGATTTGCCTTTAAAAAAAAAAATACTCTTGGGGCTAGAGAGATGGCTCAGTAATTAAGAGCACAGTGGCTGCTCTTACAGAGGACCCAAGTTTGATTCCCAGAACCCACATGGCAGCTAAAGTCATTCATAACTACAGGTTCAGGGGATCGGGCACCCTCTTCTGACCTCTGCGGGCACTGCGTGACATGGGTACACTTCATACATGCAGGCAATACACTCATACACACTCATACACACACACACACACATACACACACACACACACATACACACACACACACACACACACACAGAGTAAAAGTAATAAGTATTTTAAAAAATACTCTCCATCTGACTTTGTCTTACTTCACTCTAACACACAAACATTCTCTCTCAACTGGACTACTGCAACACCTAATCCATTTCCATTTTACCCCTGGATTGCTGCTTCTCCATGGATTTAAAATACATAGATTACACACATTAAGATCACACAGTCCTCCTTAAAACCCTACAACAACTTCCTGTGAGTTGAGATCCCCATGGGCTTCCTGGTCTGAAAGGCCCTGGATAATCTGTTCTCTACTTATTGCTAACAGCATAGCCTTCCATTCTTCCCCTAGCTTGCCCATTCAATTCTTCTATGGCTGTTCCCCAAACATAAGCCTGTTCAGGCCACAATGTCTTTATACTTACAGGCCTTTCTGAATAAAATATCTCATTGGAATGTAATTTGGCAAAAGGGTTTTTTGGGTTTTTGTTTTTTATCAGCAAAGTATCTCCAGCACCAATAAGTAGCTCCTACTTTGCTAGTGTTCAGTATGTGATACAGTGAAGGCATGCATTCATCATCTACTTAGTGTATACTTGGAACTTAGCTAATTTTTCCATAGCCAGTTCAGTTCTAAGTTAAAGTAAGTTATTCTCACAAACTTTCATTTTAATCTATTTTATTTTTTATTTTTACTTTATTTTCTTCATTTTTTCTTCTTTTGAGATAGGGTCTCACTAAGTAGCCCAGTATTACCTTAAACTTGCAATTCTCCTGCCTCGGTTTCCTGAACATTAGAATTACAAACATTTTATTTTAAGCCACATTTTCACCATAGAAAATAGAATCACTTAAAATTCAGCTGGTAATAAAAAAAGGTATTTTGCCACAGACCAAAATGAATTATCATGTGTATCATTTATACATTTTCTATAAATGCTTCTAAGTCAGACTTTGTAAGTTTACAAAAATATACTGTGTGTGATCTATACAGTTTCCACAACCAGGAAGGATTACTCTACATACAAATGGAGAAAGCCTTCTCTAGTCTCCTTCCTTTATGTTTTGGCACTAATCTGGTGGGCGTGTGCTGCTTTTGTTTTTGTTTTTGTTTTTAAGGCACACTGAGCTAGCAAGTTGTATATGACTATGAATTCCTCATGGCTCTTCACTACAGAAGTGTTACAGTAGATTCCTCAAGATTCTCCCCAAACTCTATTTGGCAAATTATGCGATCTGAAACAAGAAAAGCTGCCGCCTCTGGTTTCCAACCCACTGCCATTTCTGAATCTACTTCTTACCACTCAAAGGGTTTTTTCTACAGCAGGAATTAATCAGTTATTACCAGTTTTATCTAGGCAATTATTTTAAAGATTAAAATGTGTACCAAATAGCCAAACACAACATATATTAAATTTCCAAAATTTAATTCAAGAAATTATGTGTCCATGTATTTATAAGACATCTGCAAGTGATCACAGTAGTAAACTGTCACTAGCACTCCATTGTCTTTTTAGTTTATGTCTGTTCTCACTAAAACTGTTCACTGAATGTATTAAAATTTTTCTGCCCCATTCATTATTTATACCTTTATATGCTTAAGGTGCTATTTGAGACCCTATTTTCCCTAAACAATAATTA
Source organism: Nannospalax galili (assembly GCF_000622305.1). Taxonomy (NCBI): domain Eukaryota; kingdom Metazoa; phylum Chordata; class Mammalia; order Rodentia; family Spalacidae; genus Nannospalax; species Nannospalax galili. The sequence goes on from NW_008353027.1 coordinate 2,429,682, forward strand.
TTTTCTCCTGAGAGGTTTTGATTTTACAATCTTATTCAATAACTATTATTCAATAACTACTGTTCAAGACCTTATCAAATTATGAAGCATGGGGACCAGAGAGATGGCTCAATGGATAAGCATGCTTGCTGTATAAGCATGAGGTGCTGAGTTCAGATCCTAGCACACAGGCAAAACACTGGGCATGGCCGCACACATATCTGTAACCCCCAGTCCTATGGAGGATTGAGACAAGATCACTGGGGCTTGCTGCACCACCAACCTAACTGGTTCAGGGAGAGAACCTGTCTTATGGGATTAAGGTAGAGCGACAGAGAAGGACACATAGTATCATCCTCTGGCCTCTGGGAACCACCTCAACATATGCATATACCAACTTAAATACATTTACCAACTTTTAAAAAATACACAATATGGGGCTGGAGAGATGGCTCAACAGTTAAGAGCACTGACTGCTCTTGCAGAAGACCCAGGTTCGATTTCCAGCACCCACATGGCAGCTACAGACCATCCTTAACTCCAGTTCCAGGGGAATCCGAAGCCCTCTTCTGACCTCCATGGCATTGCACAACACAGGTGCACTCACATACATGTAGGCAATACACTCATACACATAAAATAAAAACATAATAAATAAAATATTTCTTAAAAATACACATTTTTTTTCAATATGAGGCATGGAAATATTTTTAGTTGCTCAAGTGAACTCTACCTGCTTTAATTATATTTCGTATCTATCAACATAGTATACATCCTATTATTTCCTCATACATTTTATTTTTAATTAATTTTTATAAGTATACTATTCTTTCCTCACATTTATCTTCTATGGCATTCTAATATTATTTTCCACATTTCAGAAAACGAGGCTATAACTACCAGATGCTGATTTGTGAAAATCAGCTCCTTCATATCTCAATTTCCACACTAAGTTAACTTATATGCTAACAAATCTTGGTATAAATTTTTTTAAGGGAGAGATGGTTCAGTAGTTAAGAACGCTGGTTGTTCTTGCAGAAGACCCAGGTTCAAATCCCAGCACCCACACGGCATCTAACGGCTGTCCGTAATTCCAGTTCCAGGGAATCCGACAGCCTCTTCTGTCCTCCACAGGCATTGCAGGACACGGGTGCACTTTACCTACATGCAGGCAATACACACATACACATTAAAAAAAATAAATAAATAATGAAAAAAGAAAATGAAAAGGCTCAATTTTTTATGAGAAATGTTTACATGAGAAAGTTTAAAATTTATTAACATATTAGCCAAGGGTGATATCACATACCTGTAAAACTAGCACTTGGGTGAGTTGGAGGCGGTATGACTATCACGGTTTGAGACCAGTTTAGGTCTCACAGTGAGTTCAAGGCTACCAAGATCTTATCTCAAAAAAAGAAAAAAAAGAAAAGAAAAGCCAGGCATGGTGGAGCACACCTTTAGTCCCAGCACTCAGGAGAGGCAGGCGGGTCTCTGTGAGTTCAAGGCCAGCCCGGTCTACATAGTGAGTTCCAGGACAGCTGGAGTTACAGGGAGACCTGTCTCAAAAAGACCCCCCCCCAAAAAAAACACAACAACCAAATTACTAACATATTTATGATTCATCTATGTTATGTTATTATCAATCATAATCATTACAAAATTCTATAATCAACTGAGCAACTGGTTAAATAAAAACATATATTACACTTAGAAAACCAGTTTCAAGAGCCTTACTAACCCCGTATTCCAGCCTGAGAATGAATGAATGTGACCCTTGCAGTCAACATCATTTATAATTATTTATCTATTGTTTTCCTCTGCTCTACATTTCAGTGAAAGACAGAAATGCAAAATAACTGATAAAATAAGTATTCATAAGTATTCGGGGCTAGAGAGATAGCTCAGCAGTTAAGAATACTTATTGCTCTTGCAAAGGACCCAGACTAGGTTCCTAGCAAACACATGGGCACTAACAAGTATTTGTAACTGCAGATCCAGGGGGATCCCATGCCCTATTCTGGCTTCCATGGGCATCAGGCATACACATGGTGCACTTACATATAAGCAGGCAAAACACACATACATATAAAATAAAAACAAATAAAATCTTAAAAAATAAGTATTAAAAAATCCTAAACCTTTTCATACAATTGTATGATACGTAGCAATGTGCATAACCCCTTCCTACTATTTTTTGTATGATTTTGTTTAGGTTTTTTATTTTTATTTTTTTCATATATTTTAATCATGTACCTGAAGGCTATTTAACAAGAAACAGAGTGCCAGAAAGGAGAAACCTCCCTTCCAGTTGTTGGTCAGGGGAGTCCACAAGGCTCCAAAAATGACAGAGGCTATTGCCGCAGCCCTTGATTACCTCCCAGAACTTGAAAGTAAGACCCTATTGCTGAAAACAGGACATACTTTGGACATAGGACTTGGAGCAATGGAGCTGGAAGCCTCTTCCCCGAAGACAAGTTCTCATAGTTGTGGAGGACACTATGCAAGCTTAATATCCACAACAATGACCAGCACAGCAAACTGTATTGATACAGTAGTGGCACTTTCATCTTGGGGGTAATCAACAGTGATCTAATTGAACTTAGAGCCCGCTCAACAAGAAGGAACTCGTATGTGGCCCTATAAACACAGCCAAATACACAGAGCTGGAGCAGTCATAGATCCTAGAAAAAAACCTACATCTGTCACATTCGTAGACAAACATAATTTCTGACTATATGCTAAATATGGGTTCTTATATTCACAGACAAGTATACCAGTCACCACTCATCAAATAAGCTTCTTTTGGAAGAGAATGAGTCTAGTACAAAGTTCCACAACTGGTCACACACAGAGAATACGTGTCTGTGAGATGCCCAACCTTAAGTGACACACCAACAATGAAACCCTACACCTAAGGCTCATGGAACACAGCGGAACAAGTGGTAGAAAGAACACTAATGCATCTTTCAACATTTACCAGGAAAGTTCCTCATGCAACAAAGGGCGATGAAAACAGAAGGCCACAAAAGACCAAAGTGTAAAGAACAGACGACTTCAGAGTGTGTGTCCCTGGACCAGACTCCTATATTAAACCTCATCTACTCAGGGCCCAGGGACCATTGCAGAAGAGAAGGCAGAAAGATCTGAAGAGCCGAGGTGGTGCACGACCATAAAACAGAATCTTACAGGCTCCTGAGAACTTGCTCATATGAACTTACAGCAATAGTGTCAGCATGCACAAGACCCATGCAAACTCAATCAGATAAAACCCAGCATAGAACTGCGGAAATGGGCAGCAGGCCCCAACCTTAGCTGAGGAATTATTGGCGGCTGATAACTGCTGGGTGAGGGAGAGCTGATCTTTAAAGGAGTGACTGACAGGCTGAACAGACTCCAGTGGATGAACCCACACCTAGACATCTGAGTACAAACTTGACTCAATAGGCCTTAACATCTTAGAATGAGTGAAATCCCGACGGCAGGCTATAGGGGTAGGAAGTCCATATAGGGGAGGTCTAATATGTATTGTCATATTAAGAATATCTGAAGGAGTGAAGAATTTGTCCACTGGATATAGTATTCTCATGTAACAATGAAGTATATGGGGGTTTTGCCGAAATGTAATCACTTGCTTAACCAGGAATTTATGACTTCATCACCCTTAACTGAGAGCAGGTCTTCAGTATAAAATAAAACAGTAAATGTTACGTTTATAGAATACTGAGGCTCAATGAGTTGTTAAAAATGTGACCATGTATTTTGGCCCCTTTAAAAATAACTATTTTACTAAATCTATGATTTACAAATTATGATTTTCAATAGTCAAATTTAAAACAAATGTCAAGATTTTATAATAATGTGTACCGATGGCACATAATAAATCAAAAACAAGTTAAAACTTAATAAACTTAAAAGGATAATTATAACCAAGAAGTGAGATTTACTGGAACCTGAGAGCAGTTACAAAGTTTAAACACCTGGATTTCTTCTCTTCTGCATTAAAAATCTTTAACCTGGGGCCGAGGAGATGCTTCCACGCTACATAAGCACGAGGACCTGAGTTCAGATCCCTGGAACCCAAGTAAAAGCCAGGCATGGAGTTGTGCATATGAAACACCAGCCTTGGACCAGGGGATAAGCACAGGTGGATCCAAGGGGCTTGTTGGTCAGCAAATACAGCAGAAAAGGTGAACTATGGGTTCAGCGAGAGAATTCATCTTAAGAAACAAAAAATAAGGTGGAGAAGACAATCTAACACCAACCTCTGGCCTCCACATGGGCCTGCATTGGAGACAACACATTGCACACACATGCGTGCATCATGTACATAAACTCAAATTTTAAAAACGCTTTAATATCTAACTTTAAAAATGTTTTTTTTATTTATGTGCATGAGTGTATTGCCTTTTGAAACATAAAATACTGATCTTCATTAAGCTTATATTTCCAATCAAATTTTTCAAAATGCAAATACCCAATTTACACAATCAATTGAATAGGGTCCTAGACTGCTTCATGAACAACCTTAACAGAGCTATCACAATACTGAAATGATCCTTTCTAATTCAAAGTTTGAAAGTTGACAGCTTTGTTAAATACTTTCATCTACTAGGAAAAAATAAAGTAAGTTTTTCTAGTAAATGCCAGAATAATTTAGAGAAACTGGCAGTCAGGGTCAAATTAGAAAAATGGGCTAAGGTAAAAATCTGGATACTCACTTTGTTACTTTGTGTCACAAGAATACTTCCACCCCCAGGTTTCAAAGGCACCTCTTCCATTGCTCCAAACACATCGGTCTCAACAGAAAAAGTCAGTTCCAGACCTAGATCACTAATATCATTATCTAAAATCCATTGCAAGTTTTTGGCATATTCTGGATCAATGGATGCTACATCTTGGTAATTTACAGGAATACCTAAAAATGCAAAAATAGAGGAGTTACAATGTACATGCTTTGGCCTTCCTTGTTTAATGGTAAAATACTGCCATCTACAGATACTTTGAAAAACTGCAAAATATAATCCAATGCCGCATGTTTTGAATGGATGCTAACTCCTAAATCTAGAGGTCTATTACGCTAACCAATGTTTCTTCTACATCTTTACATCTTTAAGTCTTTCTTGGACACAGTTACTTAAGAAGCTGTTATAAGCTCCAAAATTGCCAATTACCTTAAGTATACTCATACTAAAATGTATTCTAAACACACACTAAAATGGAAAAGGAAAAAAGTCTTTTAGACAAAGATGTCTTTTGTTTTTGTTTTTGTTTTTTTTTTAAAGTATGTCATCCTTCTCCTCCCCTGGTCCCCAAATATCTTCAGAACACAGATAGCCTCTAATCAGAATATTAATTATTTCAACCAAAATGAAAATGCTTATCTATTAGTTTTCTCTAAAAGCTGTAAGGAAAATATAAATGTCTACAGAAGCAATAAGAAACTCATACCAAGAATGTGCTTGTAGAATGATCGTGTAAAGTAAATATTGACCAACTGCCTGTGGTTCAAAGCTAATCCCAAAATCTGTCCAGCAAACCGGAAATAGTTCAGGTGATCAGGATTCACATAGGAGTTGCTATTAGGCTGAAAAGTTGTTCCTATTGAAATGAATATAAAATAATAAGAATATATATGCAGAAGAGAAATCATTTCAATGTACATAAATTCACATATAACTAAGCAAAGCTAAGGTAACCATGCAAACTTCTACAGGAATGTTCTTTGTAGAATAAAGAAACAGGCAGTAGAACTGGAAGTATAGAAAATAACCACTAATTCCCACATACTTATTAGGGAAATGTCTGGATAGAAAGTTACAAAATAGTTTTGATGATAGTCACTGGAAGAACATTAAAGACACTCTGGTAAACTAATAAGAGATTATACACAGTTCACACATGCACACACGCATGCAAACACATTTTCCTAGGCAGTGTAGCAATAACTATTAGGCTGTAAACTCAGGTAGACTTCATTCATTTATACATGCCAGTACCACAAGAACTCACTAGATTTTGCACAATAAGAAACAGAACACAATGGGAATAACTGTTCTTAAGTAATAGACCCAGTCACTAAATGTAATGCTTGTCAACAATCAGAATATAAGCTGTCTAAAACTCATCCAATTCTTTCACATGGCAAATAATCAAGCTGAAACCATTACTATTAAAATGAAAGTAAAAATAGCAAGGGTAATGGTTACTGACAACTGTCAAAATCCACATATTCATGATTCCATTTTTATGAAATATCTAGAATAAACAAATTTAGAACAGAGTTCAAATTAATTATTATATGAGGGGAGGCTGAATCAATGGTAAAGAGTTTATGTCTGGGCTAATACGAAAAGTCTAGAATTAAAACTTGGTGATGATCTTACAACACAGTAAATGTTCTTAATGCCAACAAATTGTATACTTTCAAATGGCTTCACTGGCGAATATTCTGTTATATAGTTTACCACAAAAAGCCTTCCAAAAAAACTCAACTTTAAGTCTCCCTCCCTACTTTTTCCATAATGACCATTAACTTGGGTTATAAATTCACTCATTCAGCCATTATTATATAATGCCCTCATGCTATATCTCCTCTTCTAGGCACCAAGACTAAAATAAAGAATCGTGAATAAATCTAATGAAACAGCATCAAAGAAAAAGTGGGCAAGCTGCCAGGCATGATGGCACACACCTTTAATTCCAGCATAGGGAGGCAGAAGCAATCGACTCTCTATGAAATGGAGACCAGCCTGCTGTACATAGTGAGTTCTAGGAGAGCTGGGGCTACAGAGAGGTTCTGTCTCAAATAATTAAGGTAGGCAAGTATTCAAAAATGAAATGTTTGGTCACTCTGGAATATTTATTTTGACAATAATTCACTTTGCACTTTCACAGATCTTTGATTTGTCCGTTTAACACTGGATTAAAACTGATATGACTTGTTTGCTTAGGTATAAAGGAACAAATTTGGAAGGTTATGGTTGAATGAATTAAACAAGCATGTGAAGCTTATCATTTACTCTTAGTACCTCTGAGAAAAATTCCCTATCACAAGGCAAGACTAGATGTCAACAACTAGAAGCAAAGCTTTGGAGATAAGACTTCAAAGACAGACATAACCATAATTCCAAAACTATTCTAAAAATAATCACAAATATTTTACCCATTCAGATAATTAGTGCTTAGGGTTACAGATGAACCAGCAAAGAACTTTGATGACTCCACGTTCTTTCCCTACCTCTGTATATAATTCCTTCACTATCTAATAACTTTTTGAGAAATCAGAGTTCTTGAAAAAAATAGATAAGGATAAATTAAAAGAAAATAAAAATAGCAAAAAGGCAAAAGACGTCAGGAAAAAAAGTTTTCACTTGAAAACTGCTTAAAACAGAATGTAAATTTTATGTTAAATTTTCAGTTTAAACACAGCTGTAACCCTGACAGCTTAAGTTTTACTATGAAAAACTGTTTTTAACTCAGGCTAGAAAGATAGCTCAGCTAATTAAGAGCACTTCCTGCTCTTCCACAGGACTGGATGGAGTTCACTTCCAATGCAGGATGGCTCACAACCACCTATCAACTACAGCTCCAGGGGATCCCACGCCTGAGGCTTCCACAGTCACTTGTAGTCATAATGCACATACTCACACACATACACACAGATAATTAAAAATAATAAAAATAAATCTAATGAAACAAACTATTCATATATATATGGCTTATTGGAATTATTTTTCAAGAAATAGTGAAATTTTTTTCAAGAAGGAAATCCTATTGCACAAGAAAATTTCATTTTCAAAAATAAAAGTAACAGCATCTAATATTATTTCATGCTTTCCATGAGCCAGGCACTAGGCTAACCATTTTCATGTATCAGTTAACAGAATTCTTACCCTAATACAGATTATTACCATTTTCAAATGAGGAATCTGAGGTTCAGAAAGGTTAAGTTCTTGGCCCAACATCACACCAAAAAATGTAGGCGAGCCAGGGTTCACTCCTAGTATAATCACAAAGGCCAAACTCTTAAACTACTATTTACACTGCTTCTCTATCTTAATTTGATTAGAAAATAAGTTTTTAAACAATTAGATATTAGGTCTACCTAACCATTCTCCACATCAAGAATTCTTAAATCCCAAATGTACTTCCTTAATGACAGCTACACCTAATAACATAAAAATAATTCACCTCAGTTTTAAGTTATTAATACCATGACCCCAAGAGAAAACTTATATGAACTGCAAAATGAACAAACAAATTGATGCACGAACTCTGTGTTATTAGAAAGTACCTCTAATAATGACCACATATGCAACCAAATTGACTCAGAATAAGGAACTATATAGAAAACAAATAAATCTAAAATATGTTAACCCTGCCTGTAAAATTAGGCCCAAGTAATTAAATCTGGTGCTTCATTAAACTTGTCATAAAAATTCCAAACACACCAAACTGAACTCAGTAAACAATGAAACACTACAGGGTTAAAGCAGGAAGTCGCACATTCCTAAGTCATTTCAATCACTCTAGGGATACCAGGGGAGCTACTACTCAGATGAATGCCTGCAGCCTCCCAGCTTCACCAGAGGCCACCCCTGGGTGACTCCCTGAACTCTTCTTATTAAATCAAGATTAGTTGCTACTTTTGATGGAAGTAGTCAGAAGTTACAATTAATAAGATATTCTCTTCTCTCAAAAGAGTATAAACACTGGGGAAAGAAAATATTTTCAGGAAAAACAAGCAACTATAAAAGCATTTGAAAACTGAAATCCCATCTTCACCTCAAATATATCTTTATTGTTATCCCTCAAATATACCTCACAAAATGAGTTGGTGACCATTTCCACCTAGTTTACAATATCAAATTATAACTATATAAGCTGCAAGTACCATTTCCACAGTTATTTTTATATATTATATGGTAAAGTAAGTGCTTTTAAGTTGCCTGATTCTGATCTCTCTCTCTCTTTTTATTATGATCTCTTAAAAGGACTAAAATTAAAGTTAGTATGCATAAAGAGTCAAGATAGAACATCACAATTTTCAGACTTTGGTTTTTTTATGATTAATAAATTTCACTGGAAATGCAAATGTGTCTAGCAAATTTTTGTTTCCAAATATTCCTTTTAAACCCATCTAGTAGCAAGACCATTTTATGAAAGAAATATTAACTTAAAAAAAAAATAACGGGGCTGGAGAGATGGATCAGCAGTTAAGAGCTGACTGCTCTTGCAGAGGACCCGGGTTCGAGTCCCAGTACCCACATGATGGCTACGAACCGTCCTTAACTCCAGTTCCAGGGGACTCTGACGCCCTCTTCTGACCTCCACGGCATTGTGTGCATGATACGGGTGCACTCACATGCATGCAGGCAATACACTCATACACATAGAATAAAATAACAAAAAATTTAAAAAGTAACAGTAATACAGTAAAGGGCTAATTCTTAATTAAGTAAAGTTTAAAGTTCTGAAGAGAACTTCCTCAGGCCCTTGAGACAAGTATTTAAAAACCAATCATTTAAAGAACACTATACTAAATTCCATTTATGATTTTATTGTTCATTAGCTATGGGAAGGGAGATAAAATTCTGAACTTCAATTTCTCTTCTATGATAGGAGACACACCACCTAGACAATACAGCTACTGTAGGAACCAAAGACAAAAATGCACTAAAGTAGCTTGATAAATATGATGGTCCCAGAAAAAGTCTAGACCACACAACTTACCATCTGCTGACTGGGTAAACAATGCATAATCAGGATTGACTATCTCATTAGATAGAATATCAAACCACTCACGTACAACACCTTGACCCTGCATTCAAGAAAATAAAATTTAGCATCAACAAAAATATACATTTAGACATATTTAAGTAACAAATTTTGAATATTTCATTTATCAAATGAGTATTAAATGTATTTAAGTGTGTTCTGCTCTTTTATGTACAGTGATTTCTGCATTACTTATTTTTATACCCACCATGCCTTCCTCTCCATGGAACCGTACAGCAATCCCCTGCTTTAGTTTTGCACAATTTGCTTTTGACACAATTTCACAGCTACTCCTAAAAATAGAATCTAAATATGTAGCAATGGTTAATTTTAATTATTAAAATTTACAATACCAACTACTTTGTGGCTCATATATCTATCACAGTTTCTTTGTTAGACATACCTCTGTGAATCAGGAGAATATCATTTTCACTCACTGGCCTATGTACCATGTCCGAATCTGGCTGTCCTGAGTGCAAATGTTCATAGAACCATTCACAGCGATCTTTAAATGGCTACCACAAAAAAAAAAAAGACAGTAAAACATGTTAGCAGTATTTCAACAACCTAATTACCAGATTAGAAAAAAAAATTACATTCATTCTTAGATCTTTATTCACAATAAATAATTATAATGTTCTAACCTTTCAATAAACATTCACAAAGAGGCAGATCTTAGCTAATTAATACTTTAGCAACCTAATGCACTTTTTAAAATTCATGCTCTCAACAAGAATTGATGAATTACATACAGAACTTAGTATCAGATACGTAACAACATATTTACCCAGGTCCTCTGCAAGAGCAGCAAATATTCCCTAACCACTGAACCATCTCTCTGGCCCTTCAGAAACTAATCTTTTGGGCTGGAGAGATGGGTCAGCAGTTGAAAGCACATACTGCTCTTGCAGAGGATCTGAGATCAGTTTCTAGCACCCTAATTGGGCAGCTCACAGCCACCTATATCTCCACCTAGAGGGGAATCAACACTCTCTTCTGCCCTCCACAGGTACCTATACTCACATGCCCAGACACACACATATGCACACTTTTAAAAATAAAATTTTATTTTTAAAAATCCAGTATTTTTTGCCTAGTTGATTCTGATTTCTTTCCTCTGGGATTTAGGCAACAGCTAAAGTAACTTTTATTATTCTTCTGTCTTCTCTTTCCTCACTTTAAAAATTGATAGCTGTTAGGAGAGGAAGAGTCAGTTTTCTTTAAGAGTATGATACTGGGTAGACTGACCAGGCTCAAGGTGATAGACTCATATCCAAGAGCATTAAAAATAAAAAGAAGAAAAATGAGGAGGAACCCAATAGAGGGATGCTTTTGAAAGCTCTCGTGAAAAAATTCCAACAGACTCTCATATGAACATTTAAAATTCGCCCTGTTCTGACTTTTTTCTAGTTCCCTGTCTAGAACTTGTAATGTTAACTATGCTTGCCTTTACTTCTCTTTCACATCTCCTATTCACCAGTCAAGGATTTTCTTTTCCCCCTACAGGTAAGAGTTATGCAATTTGAGAGTCAGATAGATCCACTGAAGGGGTACCCCAACTGCCTCACCCTGCATCCTTGTTCAGCATAAAGAAGCCAGAGCGGTCTGCATCCCGATTCCCTATTCATAAGCTGGGTAACCTCTTCAGAGGATGGTGTGATAGGAACAGGAGGTAGGGATTGGCTAGGCAGTTAGTGTGGGAAAAAAAAAAACAAAGAAAAGTAGCTAGCTTCTTGGCTAAAAGTCAAAATGTACTTGGGCCTCTTAGCAACATACTCCATTCCAAAGGCCAAAAATGTCGTAGGTACTTGGGAGTTCTTATCTAATCCTTAAAAGATTTTAGGGCTAGGGGCTAGAGAAATGGCTCAGCGGTTAAGAGTACTGACTGCTCTTGCAGGGGACCTGGGTTCGATTCCCAGCACCTACATGGTGGTACAAACTGTCCTTAACTCCAGTTCCAGGGGAACCTGACACCCTCTTCTGACCTCCGCGGCATTACCCAACACGGGTACACTCATATACATACAGGCACTACACTCATATACATAAAATAAAAATAATAAAATATTTTAAAAAAAGATTTTAGGTTTTAGGGCTACCTCTTCAGAGGTGGGGAATGTTAGAGTAGCAAAAAGCCCTATTGAAAAAAAAAAAAGAAGCAGAAAAGAAGAAAGAGTACATGAAGTTATCAGAAAAAAGTGATGGGGAGATAGTAAGGTAGAAGAAGAGAAGGGAAAGGGGGGTCTGAATATGATCAATACACTGTATAGAATTCTAAAAGAATCAATAAAAATATCTTTTCATATGAAAACAGGAACTCTTGAAAAGTGAAGCAAAGCTTTTCATTTTATTCATCTGCCTGGGAAAGCAAATCCAGGTGATCTGTAATTTTTATAATTAATCAGAAATTATTACTGAGGACCATATGGTAATATTGCAGGTAACATAAGAGTAGTGAACCTTTGTTAATTTCCTGGCTATAAACTGTTCTGTACTGTTAAAAAGATGAAAGTAACCCAGAGTAATACAATATGAACATAATACAAACACGTTCTCCACAGTGACATGCAAATTCAGCAAAGACTTAGAAACTGCAGAAGGGGAGGACAAAGACTTCGCAGCATCACCGTCTGAACCAGGACTTAGAGCTTGGTAAAATGTACTCAGGAGGGAGGAAAAGAAGCATATCGGTTTAAGAGAGACAGAGAAAAACACAGAGGGTGAAACTGTCTCCTTGGAAGATGCAGTGAAGGCACTGGTGTAACTGGAGCTCTATCTCTACACATGTTGAAGGAAACATGTTTTCAAAAGTAAACTGAGCATTTAATTAAGGGTACTGAAAACCAAGTAAAAGACACAAAGACTGAGGAGGCAAGCACAGCAGACAGTTTAGTACCCTGGGATCCTATCTTGTTTTGGTTATGCACAGTCCCATCTCCCAAAACTGCGCTCAGCAGCCTAGTTCCTTTACTGCACATACTGTATGCACACATGCCTCTCTCCAATGCATCTAGCAAGTTCAGAACCTCCTTAAAACCCCATCTGTATCAGGCTACCTCTGCTCTCACCTTTGAACAGTAACAATCAAATTTAGACAGTTCCTATTCAAGTGCATTCCCAATGTGTCCAGGTACAAGTTGTATTTCCAAGGTATCCTTGGATGAACAGAAGGGCCAATCCAGCCTGAACTGGTTTTTGATGCATGAGTAGTAAGGCAAAACTATGTCCTAAAGTAAACTTTAAAAAGAATTCCCTGCCAGGTGTGGTGGCACACAACTGTAGTCCCAGCACTCAAGAGGCAGAAGCAGGCGGATCTCTGTGAATTCAAGGCCAGCCTGGTCTACACAGTGAGTTCCAGGACAGCTGGGGCTACAGGGAGACCCTGTCTCAAAACAGACCAAAAAAAACAAAAGATTTCCCTACATACTATTTCATGCCTATGTGCAATTGAGCATGGAAATGACTAAAATCTGATGCCTTATGGGAAGAGACATGCACATTAGGAAACATTATATGATCTAACCTATTAATCAAAATAGAGAAATGCCCATGCCATACCCCTTAGCAACCAAACTCCTCCTTCTCTTGAACCCCATAAAAGAACCAAACAAGAAATGGAATCATCAGTACTCTCACACACATGGCCCACTGTCAAATTCTTTATAATCTGTACTATGACTTTGAATCAAGTGTTGTTTCTACTTTTGTCAATCTGTGTGGTCCCTTGTTTTCAATTCTTTGGATAAGAGACCAAGACTGGCCCAGACCACGAAAATGATGGACATTTGGTCAGAAAAAAAAAAAGCGTGTGAATGTGGTCACCAAAGTGAGTACAGCGCTAGTATAAAGGAAGTTCGTGCAGGAAGTCGATGCAGTGACAAGGATTGGATGGTGAGGGCCTGGTTGTAGCAGAAAAGAGGAATAACGAAGTAGATGTGAAAGATATTACTCCTCTCAATAAAGGTAAAAATACAGAAAAATCTCTAGAGATAGAATTTATTAACTGAAATAAATGCTCAGTTAACTTCAACTTAGTGTCATACTCTTAGATGGTACTGGTGGAAAGACAATAAATAAGATCGTATGTATCCTGAATTTAAAATTATTGTGGGATATAATTATTAGGGGCTTGGAAATAAATTTTTAACTGTGGTATAATAGACCAACCATGAACAAAACTGCAAATGGAAAGAGATAAGGTTCTTACTCAAGAGAACATTGATGACCACAGATTAAGACTGAGAATCTGCTTGGAAGTGATTCACACAACCAGAAATGTCAAGAGAGCCAAGGTGATGTACTAGCACAAAAACTGAAGGTCTCAAGAAGAAAACATGATCAATACCATCCACACCACAAAGAAGGCATCTTTCCAGCAAGTTTCACCACTAAATCTCTTCATTTGAGCTAAACTAAATATTGGGTTTTGAGCGAAACTGACAGTTCTTTTGCTAAGTATTAATCTGAATAATTCACACTGATACATATTATTATATGAACTACTGTGTTTATGTACTATTGTTAGTAAACTGTAGACTGTGGAATATACTTGAAACTCTTTTTCATATTTTTTTGTTTTTTTCTCTTCTAAGACAAAGTCTCACTATATAACTCAAGCTGGCCTCGACCTCACAATTTTTCTAAAAAGTCCCTGGGGTACTAGAATTACGAATGCACCACCCACCCCCAGTTCAATGTGCTTGAAATTTTAAAGCTGATTATTTCTAAAACTTTGGTGAAAGAGGAGGTAATAAAAAATTACATTGAAGCAACATATTTAAATATGAGGAGTGAAGTCAGATAAACATGCATTGAAATCCAGGTTCTCTAACTTACAGTTTCTGATCTTTAGGAAATTACTGTAAGTCTCACAATTTTAGTTTTGTCACCTGTTAAACATAGGGAATAATACCTACTTCAAGGTCTAATTTTGAGGAATAAATGAAATCATTCAAATATAGAACACAATCATCATAAATTAGTTTTACTTTCTAAGCACATCTATCCTCACCTCACTATGAGAAAGAGACTCAGTCCCACTTTAAAGTAGACAAAAGTGCAGCACTAAAAAGTTTAGTAACTCCTACAACTACTCAGCATCCACAAGGCTCTATAAATGGGTGATATCCTATTACCATTCACAGTAATGTTAAAGAACTACTGTCAATGACATTTATTTTTATTTATTTATTTAGGGACTCCCTATAGCCCCAGTTGGCCTGGAATCTGTTATGCTTTGATCTCACCTGCCTCTGCCTCCCAAATACTGGGATTAAAGGCATAAGCCATTGTGCCTGCAATTAACTATTTTAAATGGCACTAAATTTACTAGCCATTATAAGATATTAACTATTTCTTTTACCTTTGAAATACAAACAAGAAATTGCTGGGCATGGTGGCACATGCCTTTAATCCCAGCACTCTGGAGGCAGAGACAGGCAGATCTCTGAGAGTTCAAGGCCAGCCTGGTCTACATAGTGAGTTCTAGGCAAGCTGGGGCTAGAGGGAAAAGACCTTTTTTAAAAAAAAAAAAAAAAAAAAAAAAAAAAAGAAATAAATAAAAACATTTTAAAAAGTAATTCATATACAACATTAAGAGGTACAATGTGCTACCTTCAAAATCTAATAAAAGCTGGATGTGGTGGTGCACGCCTATAAATCCAGCACTCTGGGGAGATAGAGACAGGAGGATCACCACAAATTCAAGGTCAGTCTGGCCTTTCATTAGAAAATTCAAGACCAGCCAGAGAGGCTAGTCTCCAAATCAATCAAGCAAGCAAGCAAGAAAGCAAGCAAGCAAGCTAATGAAGAGATCTGTAAGAACATACACATCAGCTAAGCAAAGTACACACTTCATATGTAGACTTTCTGAGTAATTGCATTTCCATATATAACTCATAAAGCAGGGGCTGGTTTCAAAAGCTCTCCTTAATAGCATTTGTACAGAAATACAAATGTCTCTCCTTTAAACCACTGGCCTGGAATCCACCATTTCTCCAGTAAACGCCAGCTCACTGAGAATCTATTTACTAGAGATTAAGGGTACCAGGTTTCCTACACCTACAACCGAAGAACGAAAGCTATAAATTCATGCTGACATCTAGTTCTGACACAACGGCAGAGTTTGCTCTCATTTCCTCCACTTTGTGGCTTCTTCCTCTAGCAGGAATCAGGCTCTTGTACTGAGCTGACCAACCCTCCCCTCTCCTCAACCTCCTAATACACCTATCTCCTGCAACAGACATTTCTTGAAAAAGAAAATTCATTCTTCATACTAAACGAGCATGGAATTCCATCTCTCTCACAGAAGGTTTTAAATAAAATTGCTATACTAAATAAATCTTAAAAATTAATTTCACTACATTAAGTACCTGTGCTTTAATGATATGCATGAATCTTGACATCAACTCAGGACATTCCAGGAGAAAGTGAAAGTGGTCAAATATAATTTTTGGATTCCTAAAAAAAAATATGAACAAGAACATCATTAAATGAAATGCAAAATCAAATCTATTTCAGTATTGTGATACCAAAATAGAAGGAAAAAACACAGCAATCTCTAATGCTACACTTGTGTTACTGACCACATTTTCAATAACAGAATTAACATTTTTTTCTGTTTGCATGAAAATGTAAATAAAGAGACAAAAGGCTGGGAGGCTGGAGAGATGGCTCAGCAGTTAAGAACACTGGTTGTTCCGGCAGGAGACCCGGGCTTGAATCCCAGCACCCACATGGCAGCTAACAACTGTCCATAACTCCAGACCCAGGGGATCCAACAGCCACTTCTGACCTCCATGGGCATTGCATGACATGGGTGCACTTACCTACACGCAGGCAATACACAAATACATATAAAATAAAAATAATAATAAAATATTTTTGAGAGAGAGAGAGAGAGAGAGAGAGAGAGGAGAGGCTGCCAGAGCAATCTAATAGTCCCAGAAATCCTTACCTAGTCACAAAACATTTTAAAACTTCGTCATGTTTGCAGACAAATTCAATGAAACGAGGTGAAGTCATTCTGGGTAGAGAAGGGGAAAAACAATGAGAACACACAAGTCAAGTTGCTAATATAATACACCAAACAGAATACATACATAATGAGCAGAGCTGACTTCTAGACCAAAAGAAATAACTTAGATTTACATCTTTATAAACTAAGATATGCCTAGTCAATTTGTAAAGTGAAAGAATATATGTAACTTATCATTAACAGAAAATAAAAACGTGACTTCTAAAAGTCTTAAAATCTCTTTACAAACTATTATTTACCACTTCACATGAAAATAAATGTGTATCATTTGCACAAAATTTTAATATTTTTACTAGGACTGTATTTTTACTAGTGCAATGGCTATCATAAAACAAGATGAGAACAGAACCTAAAAAAAAAGTTACTATTTGTTATTACTGAAATTACAAAAACATCACAGGCTGTCATCTATCAAAGAAAAAAATACAGTAAATCAAAACTTTCTTACCCTGGAGGCATCTGACAAGAACAGCACATGTAAAAAGCTTGAATGACAGCACTTAGCCGGTTTGCTGTCATAGAAATAACATCCTGACAATCTGTATTGGCTTCCTGTTTCCCTGCAAGGGCATCTGGTTTCGATTCCCCTGTACCAGTGGATAGGTTTTCATAGCTCCCAGGTCTTGAAGGTTCAAATGGTGAAATGGAAGTGGCACCTTGATCTTGGCCTTTTTGTCTCAGTAAAATAGAAGTGATGTCTGTTGAGTCCTTTTTGTTTTTCATCAGTTCTGTGGCTATTAAAACTAGCCATTCATCTAATGAGTGCCAAAGCAATTCCAAAGGCTAAAAGGAAAGAAATATGCTTTTAAATCATTCTTAAACTAGATTTTTTTAATGAACCAAAAAAAAACAAGCAGCTAAATGACTACTATAACAAATTTACTCTAGATATTTCATCTTCCAAAGTCAGTAAGACAGTCATGCTTAAAGGCAATAAAAATATACAAACAGAAAATAAATTACAATTTCCTTTGTTTACAGAAATACTTAACTTAGATGTATGTATTCCTTAGAATAAAAGGAAGAAAACCAAATCTAACAAAACATTATATGCATCTTTCACATTTTCAAGTAAATATTTATAAACTGTTGTTTACTGCTTTCATAACCCCCCAATATTTACTTTGTCATCATGATGTCAATAAGTTTCGTAGTACTACACAAGGATTTTTTTATTAAAAAAAAATTCCTAAAAAACATATAAACTGTTTAGTTCACAATGCTACTTCTTTAAATGTAGTCCTAGATTTTTCTAATTTATGACATGAAATTATAAAATGGGGGCATATTGTATTTATATATACAATATATTCTTACATATCAATTCATCTCTAATATTTAGTCATTTTAAGACAAAAAAATGTAATGACTTAACTTCTATAAAAATACAGACTAACAGGCCAGCAATATGGCTGAGTGGATTAAGGCACCTGCCACCAAACCTGACAAACTGAGTTCTATCAACCAGGACATATATACAGTAGAAGGAAAGAAATGATTCTGCAGATTGTCCTCTGACCTCCATGCACAAACATACAAACACACAAAATAAGTAAAAATGTAAAAAAATAAAATAAAAATGTATGTCTTAATTTAAAAAAAAACAACACATATTAACAAATTGTTGGTTTTTTTTTTTCCTCTTCCCCAGTGATGGGAATCAAATCCAGGACCTCAGACATGATAAGCATGCACTCTACCACTTGGCTGCCCCTCTAGCTAGCCTTCAGAAAGCTCTTCTGGTTTTTTGTTTGTTGTTTGTTTTGTTTTTTTGGTGTGAGACAGAATCTCATGATCCCAGGATGACTTTAAACTAGTTACACAGCAAGGTGGCCTAAACTCCTGATCTTCCAGCACCTCTTTCTCAAGTGCTGGAATTACAGGCATATACCAACACAGCCACAAATGTAAAGATTAACAGTTTTAAAATAATAGGAGTGGGGATAAATTGAATCTTACTCCTCTACTATTCTAAATAGTCCTACTGAACTTAGTGAAATGTCTTCTTTAACAGCATATTACACTTTATTTTTCAAATGATGTTATCACAAATCCTCAAGAGAACAAAATACCGCAGATAAAATACAAAACCTATAATAATCAGTTTTTAAAGCACAGAAAAATATACATGCCCAACTACTACTCCAGCAGAAAGGGAGAAGTTAAACAGTCCTTCATTGTATACAGTGCTTTAAATATTCCTATTAAAATTAGCTGCTGGTGTCAGTTCAGGGAAGAGAAATCCTCATTCACTGATGGTGGGATTGCAACCTGCTGCAACCACTGTCGAAATCAGTATGGAAAACTCTTAAAAAATACATCTACCATATGATCTGACCATGCCACTCTTTGACATACACTTAACGGACTCATCCTACTACAAAGATATTTGCAGTTAGGTTTTTGTTGCACTTCTCACAACAGCTAAAAAATGAAACAAATGTCCCTCAACTATGGAAATGTGGTGCATTTACACAACAGAGTTCTACTCGGCCATAAAGAAAAATGAAATCATAAAATTTACAGGTAAATAAATTGAACTAGAAACTGTTATACTAAATAAAGTAACACAGACTCAGAAAGACAAAGGACATGCGTTCTCTCTCATTTGTGGATCTTGGCTCCAAATCCCTAGATGGAAGAGACAGGAAAATGGAAAGGAACCACACCACGGGGATGAAGGGGAATGAGAAGCTCAAGACAAGGGGATAGTAGGAGACAGGTGTTATTAAGGGGGAAATGAGGAAAAGAGGGGTTACTTAAATGGGTATGAATTAGGGAGGGTTATACAGTGCAGGGGGAGAGGAGAGATAAATAATGCTTAGATGATATAACAAAACAGAGGGAAATGTATTAGTTCAAAAAGTCTACTGACAAATACACATACAATATAATATATATACCAGTTTTGTGTATAGCTGAAGGCTATATGACAAAAAACACTGTCAGACAGGAGAAACCACCATTTGAGTTGATCAGGGTAGTCCAAGAGACTCCCAAAATAACAAGACTATTGCCATAGCCCTTCATTGTCTCCCAGAACTTGAAATTAAGACTCTACTGCTAAAGACAGGCTACATCACTTCAGACATAGAACTTGAGCAATCGAGCTAGACCTGACCAGGAAGCCTCCTCCCTGAAGACTAGCTCTCACGATATCGGAGAACACTATACAAGTTGCCAAGGGAGAAAACCAATCAATGGTCCTACACAGCTATAAAGCCTAAAAACAATGACTGGCCCAGCAAGCTATCACTATTGGTGCAGTAGTGGTACTTTTATCTTGGGGGTAATTAACAGCTATGTAATTGGAATTAAGGCCTGTTCATTGGGAGGGAGCTTATGTGTGGTACTGTAAACATAGCCAAATATACATGGCTAGAGTAGGCCATAGAAAAGCCTACTTTGGCCACATTCTTAGACCAACGTAATTTCTTAGTGTATTCTAAGTATGCATCCTCTATTTACAGAGAGTATACCTTTCACCCACCATAAAAGAAGCTTCTTTTTGCAACAGATGGAGAATATTAAAGAACTCTAGAACTGGGGCTGGAGAGATGGTTCAGCTTGTTTAAGAACACTTGCTGTTCTTCCAGAGGACTGTAGTTTGATTCCCAGCACCCACAGGCAGCTAACAACCATCTGTAACTCCAGTTCTAAGGGATCCAATGCCCTCTTCTGGCCTCTGTGGGCATTGCATGCACATGGTGCACTTATATACATGCAGGCAAAACACTTACACACTCATAAATAAAATATTTAAAAAAAAAAAAAAAGAGCTCCAGATACTGAGTGTGGTGATGCACATCTTTAATTTCAGCACTCAGGGGGCAGAGGTACATGAACCACTGAGTTCAAGGCCAGCCTGGTCGGTCAGCTGGGGCTAGAGGAAGATCCTGTCTTACCACTATTGGTCAAATGCAAAGAATTAGATGTCTGTGAGACACTTGACCCTAAATGACAAATCTTCAATGCAGTCTCTACACATAGGATAAATGTATCTCTCAACTCTCACCACAGAAGTTTCCTTATGCAACAGATGGTGATTAATATAGAAACCCACAAATGGCCAATGTTCAGAGAATAAGAGGTCACAGATGGCTTATCTCTGAATAGGACATCTATTTCAAATCTCTGCCTCCCAAAGCTCAGGAATCATTGCAGAAGAGGTTCTAAGAGCCATAGGGGGTGAATGACCACAAAGAAACAGTCTTTCAGACAACTGGTCATTTATTCATATGAACTCACAGCCATGGTGACAGCATGCATAAGTCCTAAGAAAGTTCAAATCAGACAAAAATCCCAGCATAGACATGGAGAAGTGAATAATAAACCCCACCCAACCTAAGGAACTTTTGGCAATTGATGGCTGCTGGGAGTCTTACAGGGACGGGACTCTTGGGGGGCCCAGTTGATGGACCCACACTGAAGGACATTTGGGAATCTGACTCTATAGGCCAGGTTCTATATATGAGAGCACATTAAATTGGGTGGGGGACAGAAGGAGAAGGTATGGATAGGGGAAGAAGGGAGGGGATCTAAATACCATCAAAACATATTGTATAAAAATTGCAAAAATTCAATTAAAAACTATTTTTTTAAGTTTCCATTTAGGGGGAGGGGGAGGGAAGTTTACACAAGGAACTAGGGGATAAAGGGAAAGAAGGAGCTCAAGCGAGGTAGGACAATAGGAGAAGGGTATTATTAAGGGAGAAATGGGAAAACTGGGGGCACCTTAAATGGGGAAACTGTAGTGGAAGGGTTAGACAACATGAGAGATAAACAATGCCTAGCTAGCTTTGAAAACCAGAGGGAACCATATTAGGCCAACAACCTAGTGACAAATTATACATTCAGCTAGATCAAAACATGTAATATATGTCTAGGCAAGGTTTATATGAGAGCATTTGGTTTTTGCCCAAGCTCCATCTACATGGCATATGGTAATTAAAAGTACCAGACTGGTGGAACTAACCTTCTTGGATGTTTAACAGCCATACGATGAGGCCTATACTAATTTGGTCAGAGGGACATAAAGGACAGCTTTTGCTCCTTGCCCTCCTAGGTCGACTAGTTCCAGGGGCCTATGAGCATCTCTCAAAATGTCCTGTAATTGTGGTGGGCCACTTGTCCTCTTGATCAAGAAGGCTGAGGAGACCCCACCAGATGGACTTGAACCAGTGTCCAGTCTACAAAGAACTTATCTTCACATAGACAGAACCGGTAAAAGAAAGGAGCCAGGGGCTCCTCCCAAGCCCACGTGATCCCTGAGGAACAGATCCTCAAACAACCTTAAGAGTAAAAATAAATTGGTTTATCTGGGCCAACTGTAGGGTCTTACCCAAAAGGAAAGTATAATCAAAGATTAATGGGGTCAATATAATTCCTCAAGAGTCCACGTATATAGCTAAAGGCTACATAACAAGCAACAATGCCAGACAGGAAATACCTTCCTTTCAGTTATTGGCCAGAGTGGCCCAAGGGACTCCCAGATAGTAACCCAGCAGAGAATTGGGAAAATGAACAGCAGACCCCAATCTTATCTACAGGAATATTGAGAACCGGTTGCTGCTAGATGAGGAACAGCTGATCTTCCTAGAGCAAGGATCTCTAGACAGGTTGACTAGATTCAGCAGACAGACAAGCACTGGGGAATGGCTGGGGGTGCCGACAACACAGTGGACAGTAACTGGGATGACAGAGTATATGGGATACAGTGTGTGGGAGGGGGAAAGCTATGGGAGGGTGCCATTTGGGAAGTGGGTATATAGATGAATAAGATTGTGTGAGATGTTTCTGTAAGATACACAAAAAAAAATTAAGAAATTAAAAAAAACATATTTGAGGAGGAAGCATAAAAATGTACTTCATGTTAAATAGAAAAAACATTGAAATCTACCTGATGACTTTATATCCATGCTCAGATGCCAAGGAGCTCAGAAAGTAACTGACTGTGACTAGTAATAATCAGATATAGAGAGATTAGAAATGCATGTGCAAACATCTTAATGTCAGTTGCATTAAAAATGAATTTTTCTGTATGAAACTGTGTATTTTAATAATGAAATGGAGATCTTTTTTAAAGGCTAAAAACTCATTCAATTTTATGTCTTACAAGGTTTCTACTGAGTTCAATACTGTATAACTGTAGTAATTCAATGGTGAACCTAAAAATTTACAGCGGCTTTTGAAAGAGATGTATCCTTGCTCTGGAATGTGTTATTGAATATGTTAAAGCTGTAGTGAAATGCTTCTTCTAATCAGGTGGTTATTAAATAAAAATTTTTTTAAAGAATTGCTTTTAAAGTTTTCAAAGTCATGTAATTAAAATAAATGTATATTGAGGAAAAAGAATTAGCCATCATTCTACAAATGAAAAAAAAAATTTAATCTTACTTTTGAGTAATAACCACAGAATGATACACATTGGAACATGTGCTTCAGAAAGACTTAACCTTAAAATATTCCAACTGAAGAAATAAGCAATCCTGCTTTCAGAAATCATCACAAGGGACTGACAGGAGAGCTCCGCAGGTAAAGGCATTGCTACACCAAGTCTGGAGACCTGAGAGAACCAAGTCCGGAAAGGCATCCTCTGACCGTCACTCTGATGCTGTGTCACACCCTCCCCCTCCAATAAAGGAATGAGTGGAGAAGTCATCATGGAAGGAAATTAACCCTATTTTCCACCTTAGAGTATGTTTAACCATTCTGTCAGAAAACATTTCCCAGCCAGGTGTGGTGGCGCACACCTTTAATCCCAGCACTTGGGAGGCAGAAGCAGGCGGATCTCTGTGAGTTCAAGGCCAGCCTGGTCTACATAGTGAGTTCCAGGACAGCTGGGGCTACAGGGAGACAATGTCTCAAAAAGACAAAAATCTTCTCGTAGTACCTACTAATAACAATACCTTTACTATATCTCATCTTCAACATTTCTTCAGTTTCCTATAAATCTGAGAATACAGTACTTGCTGAATTTTCAAATAACTAATTCATCCCTATTTATTTACACATTAAACCAAAAAGCAAAAATAAAAATATCACAACTACACTGCACAAAAACCTACTTTACTGACTCAACAAATAGTATATTCAAAGTAGGCAAGAAAGCACAGAGTATTCCATTTGAAATGAGTACCTCTCTCACCCAGAAGTAAGCCCTGACAAGTGGAAAGATTTGGAATCCCTGCCACTTAAAGAACCAGCTGCCAAAAACGACAACATCAACACTATCATGGAAAATTTCTTAAAATTCTAATCATAATCCAATTTTAAGCTGTTTCTTTTCATAAACAAAACAAACCTGTTGTGGATTTAAAAAAAAAAAAAACCTTTTCATATCAGCAAACTAGTGCATGTCAACACTGTGATGCTTTCAATATTTAAGAGTAACAAAGATGTGATAGAAAACAAAGCATTAGACAGACCAACTGTTACTGAGACAATGAGCCAGTGACAATGGGAAATCTTAGCAGGTTCCCTGCCAAGGTAAAAATACTGCTTCATTTCATATTACTGAGTGATTATCACCACAAAATTATACTTATACATAGAGCAATAGTGATGTGACACACTCATACATGATTTACAAACAATTATATATGATACATGCATAACCCCAAACTTACTGAACAACTTTTTAAAATTTCAAGATATGCTTAAGGAAAACAGAAATTTGACATGAAAGCATTCACTGCTAACTTAAGCTCACTAATATTGTTAATACCTTGAAATTCTTAATTTGCTAATAACAAATGCCACAGCCAAAAAAGACCTTTCAATTTCTCAACGTTTTCTTGGCTTCCGTTTTTTTCCAAATTACAGTTCTGTGAAACTACTAATCGTCTCAACTTACTAGTCATATGAAGAAAACAAGCACACATCAACACTTGAGAAGTCCAAATTGTCTACTCCATGCTCCCTAGACCAATAATAAAAACAATGTTCTCCCTCGAATATTCCAAAGTTACAAGGCACAAGATTTAAAAAAAAAAATCTTAACACTAAAAGAATGGTTGAGTGCTAAAAATAACTTAACTTCTAAAATAAATCAGGTAGCTAATAAGATGTTAAAACAATTGCACCTGCTAAAAACACCTGGCTTATAAACCCACTCATTCCTAATGGAAAACACATTACATGTACGGGTGGTAATGTACAGTTTCTACTTCTATCATTATAGATCACATCATTTCCCCATGACTCAAAGATGCCACATTTACTTCATAATACTAGAAAGAGACTAATAAAATTTTAACAGTTTATACTTAATTTTTGTAGCATTTAATTTTTTTAGTCAACATGTAAAATAGTGGGTTTTATTATGACGTTTCATACATGAATAACACTGTATTTTGCTTATATTCCTCACAATATTTTTATTTGTTTTTCAGACAGGGTCTCCCTGTAGCCCTAACTGGCCTGGAACTCACTATGTAGACCAGGTAGGCCTGGATCTCATAGAGATCTGCCTGCCTCTGGCTCCTAAGTGCTGTAATTAAGGACATGTACCCATGTACCACCACACCCAGTGGCTCACCCCCAATTTTTAAAAATTTTATTAGCATATGCTGTTTAGGCATAATAATGGGTTTTGTACTATTTCCATATATACATATATTTTTATCAAAGTCACTCCACTACCTCCTGTCATCTCCTTCCCACTGACTCACTTATCCCTTTCCTCTTCTCAGTGCTTCTACTTTTATGTCCTCTTCTTTTTTGATGACCCAATAGGTTTCATTAGGGTTATTTACAATGTCCTGGGTAAGGAATTATTTACAGGCGGCATATGGGCTACTTATCAATGAGTACACCATTGAAGAAAATCTCCCTCCCCCAGCAACCTATAAGTGCCTGTAGATACTCAGAGAGGGGTGGGGCCTTCTGAACCCCTCCCTAGCTACCATATCTACCTATAGGTACGGGGTAGAGGGGCTCAATCGAGGTTTAAAATAAAATGATTTACCAAAAGAAAAATTTCAAAATGTGAGAGAAACTAGTAAGTGCTCAAAGGCAAGAGCACTTGTCAATGAAACCAGAAATACCTTAAAAATGAATGAATGGGAAAAAAGCTTGGTGGTAGAGCTCTTGCCTAAGATGCAGGAGGCCCTGAGTTCAATTCCCAGTACAGCAAAAAAGAAAACCTATGATAAGACACAAAGTCTAGATTCCATTACAAAAAGGATAAAAATGCAGTTCAGCAGAACATCAAGCATGTGTGAGGTCTTAGGTTTAAGACCAGACACTGCAAATGGGGGGGGTGGGGACTGATAGTCTTGGCAGTCTTTTCTACAGTTATACCTGTACTGACTACACAGGTAGAAAAACCATCATGAAATCAAACATCACATGCCTACAGAGAGGCCATTAGCAAGACAGAATCAATTTGTAACAACAACAACAAAAAAAGAAATCTATCAATACTAAATAAGTGACTACAATCTACACCTAATATGATTTTCTGTGTATCTTTACAGATGAGTAGAAAGTAAAATAAGGTGACTGGAGAGATAGTTCTGTTAAGAGTACTAGCTGCTCCTCCAGAGGAACTGGGTTTGGTTTCCAGCACCCACGTGGAGGCTGACAACCGTCTGTAACTCCAGCTCCAAGAGATCCAACACCTTCTGACCTCCTCTGACACTGCATGGCATGGGTGCACTTACATACATGCAGGCAATATACTCATACACATAAATATTACAAGTAAAATATTTTTAAAAAATAAAAAATAAAAATAAAGGAAGTAAAATAAGGGACAAATTCAGTCCTAACACAATGAGTCACGCCAGAACATATTAAGAACAACTTATACGACGTGTTATGAGCAGTAAAACTCACTTAAAATAGCACTAACAAAAGAGCAGATCAATAATTTGGTCTGAAATTTTACTTAAACTGTCAATCCTAACTAAAGGAAGTGGGATGTGGAAAGTCAGTCTGAATCAAAAGATGCATGACTTCCTCACTCCAGAAGGTGGCACAAGAGGGAAAGAAAAGCAAAAAGAAAACGTGTACAGCTGAAAACTATCTTTCCTATATTGATTTACAAAAAGAAACAGCATATAAACTGGCACTTATGCATATCTTTCTAAAAACTACCATACCTATTCTTAGCAGTAAAGAATATAATGTAGCTGGCAAGATGGGTCAGCAGGTAAAGTATTTCCCATGCATTTCGCACAACTTGAGTTTGATTCACAGAACTCAAGTAGAAGAAAAACAACTCCCAAAAGTTGTCCTTTAACTTCAACAAGCATTCTGTGGCACACATATCTGCACTCAGACACATCCATCAAACACACACACATCACAATAATGATAATAATAATGATTTTTAAATATAAAATGCTTACAAATCATTTATAAGTATTTGTCATGAAATTTATATTCTTAGATAAATAATCTAGAGATTATTTCAAAAATTGGGTTCAAGAACCTCAAAAACAATTTTATAGTATGAAAACCTCTTAAGAAAAATTATCCTTAAGAAGTAACTTGAAAGGCCTGCAGTGTGGCCCAGAGGTAAAACACTTGCCATGCACAGGGCCCTGGCATCCATAGCATAGAAATAAACATGTAACAACAACAAAAAAATGGAAATGATATTAAATGATGCAAGTTTTTCCAAAATATGGGCTATTTTAAAATTTGTCACAAAGACATTAACAGCAATACAGCTATATTCATCTTAGTTATAAATTTATAATTTGACATTTTATATGGCATCATTCTTCCAATATATATGCACATCCATATGTGCTTATATAGAGAAGACAACTGAATTTACACAAAGTATTTTTTAAAAACATCTCAATGATTCTTCCTTAAAGCTATCCCAGGAATTGTAAATATTAAGTGAACGTAGCCTTTCTTATAAAGGATATACACAAACACAGCACACACACGCATGTACATGCACAAGCACAAACACACACGCACGCACATACACAAACACACACATATACACACACAATAAAATGTAACAAAAATTGGTTATTTTATCTTCCAGTCTGACATATTTTTAATGATGGCAACATATTGCATTAAAAATATGGGCTCATGCCAGGCGTGGTGGCACACGCCTGTAATCCGAGCACTTGGGAGGCAGAGGCAGGCGATCTCTGAGATCAAGGCAGCCTGGTCTACATAGTGAGTTCCAGGACAGCTGGGGCTACAGGAAGACCCTGTCTCAAAAAGACCAAAAAAATATATATATACACATATATATATATATATCGGCTCATGCCTTTAATCCCAGCAGAAGCAAGCAGTTCTCTGAGAGTTACAGGCCAACTAAGGCTACATAGTAAAACCCCATCTTTTAAAAACCCTAACATTGCCACAACTTTAATCCCAGCACTCACGAGGAAGAGACAGGCAGATCTCTGGAAGATCCAGCTGGGGCTATAGAGTGAAACCTTATCTCAAAAATCAAACAAACAAACAAAAAACCTATTGTTGAGCTAGACCTAGCTACTTAGAAGGGGCAGGAGGATGGCCTTCCTGGAACACAGAGTGAGTTACAGGCCAGCCTGAGCAACTTACTGAGATCCTATTTCAAAATGAAAATTAAAAAGTGAGCTGGGGATTGATTCAGTGGCGGCAGTGCTTGCCTGGCATGTAGGTCCAACAACACACACACACACACACACACATACACACACACACACAAAAGCAAACTTACAATTCAATAAAACCACATTTAAAACTAAATATCTCTCCTCTTAAAGGCACTAATGTAATCAAGCTCTGAGTTTAAAAAAAACAAAAATACAGAAAACTCACCAATTAAACTTTGATCTTTATTAGACAGAGATGAAATGGAAAAGTGACCAACTTAAAAGTAACAAGGTATGAACCAAACTTACATTCTGTTCCTGAGGTTTTGAATAACCAATTCATGCTTTTATGTCTATCTTCCTAACAATAACATACTTTTCTGACCTTGAACACTTGGCTTCTTGGAGTTTTATTCCCATTATAGCCCATGTCGATTCCATTACTAGGAGAAGAAGGGCCAATTCGAAAGACGTGACAAAATATTCTCACAATCCTTAAAAGGCTCTTCATTTGTGCATCATAATTGCTAGATAAACTGGAAATGAAAAATAAGCAGATTAGGTGGAATAAAGTAAATCGCATATTCAAATCTCAAAATGCTTTAAATATTTCAGTCCACTGACCATCTGTTTCATAAATTATCTGTGGAAAGATTCCTTTTTTTATCACGGTAGGAGACAGAATGTTTTGTTGAATAGAAAACTAATAAATATTATTTGGGCTACAAATAGATTTCTAATTTTAAGCACCCAATGATCATAACACAAAATATGAAGAAAATTACTCCACAGAATAGATATCTTGAAGTAACAGCTTTAAGGCAATTTTTAACTTTCACTCCTAAAAGCATACTTAGAAACTAAACCAATTATTTAGAACCCTAAAAACATTTCCTACAGAAGCAATGGGATATGTTCTCAAGTCCACCCACAACTCAACTGTTTTAACTAAAAGGGTGAAACTGTGATTTAGCCCTGTAACTTCTCCCCACCTCCTGCAGTAATGAAGTGTTCACAAATGCGACCGTCACAGGATTACCAACTATCACCACCCTGAAGCTCTTGGAAAAGTTAACTGTAACACTCAAGTTCATGAAAAAAGTGTGAATTTGATTTTCATCTTTAAAATACCAATTAAACAAGTATTTGCTTAAATATCTGAGCTGCGGAACACTTCATGAGTTATCATTTCAGGTAAAAAGTATCTTCTTGCCAGGTGTGGTGGCGCATGCCTTTAATTTCAGCACTCAGGAGGCAGAGTCAGGTGGATCTCTGTGAGTTCAAGGCCAGCCTGGTCTACTTAGTGAGTTCCAGGACAGCTGGGGCTACAGGGAGACCCTGTCTCAAAAAGACCAAAAAAAAAGGATCTTCTTAATGGAGTCTGAATATAATCAATTATTAATACAATCTAGTAACTTTAATTACTTTGCCCAGTTGAAACTATCTGTAAGTGAAATCAATGGTCTACAAAACATAATTCTCTCACCTTACAACTAATGGAATCTCCCTGTATATTATATAAAAAAGACACAAAATCAAAATTCATTCCCTGGCTATCGCCTCCAAAGCTACCATGTCTCTGTAGAGAAAATTTTCAATTAGCTTCCTAACTCAAAGCTCTATCAATAAGCATAATTACCTTGGTTACATAAAAATATAAATATATTCTTAATTAGAATACAGCTATGATTTCTATTCATCTGCATATTAATAACTATCTTCATTCAATTATAAATATACAAAAAGGAAAACAACATTCTCCATGCAAATGCACCATTATGTGCAAAAAGGCCTCAGGAAATGTTTACTATCTGTCATGCTTTGAATTTTCAATGATCCAAAATGTCTATGTGGTACAAGTTTGATGGCCAGCTGCTGGCACTACTGGAAGGTGGTGAAACCTTCAAGTTTATAAGGATTATTGGAGTTGTGTCCTTCCTGGACACCATGAGGTGGCACAGTTTTTCTTCACCACAAGTTTCCTGTCACAATACCTTTACCACAGGCCTAAAAACAACAGAATCAACTAACCATGGACTGAAACCACTGAAACTGTGAGCTGAAAAAAAAAAAATCTTTCTTCCCTGTAAGTTGCTCAGCTCACAACATGAGAAAATTAGCATACTATGTTTAGCAAAACTTCCCAAGAATCAATTAGACAACAATCTACTTCTTTTTCCAAAAGTATGCTGAACTAAGTATCTCAACACTGATCAATATATATTTGGTTTTGTTCAGTATCATGGATTGAACCCAGGACCTTGAGCATGCTTGGCAGGTACTCTATCAGTAATCTATATCCCTAGCACTGTAATAGTCTCAGTGCAACTGATCATTAAAACAAATACTAAAGTTACTTCATACTGTAGGCAAAACTCATAAGTGAGAATAATCTGGAAAAACATTACACACAAATTGTCAAAGGAGAAAATTTATATGTGATTCCCTCTAAGAATCTCCTTCAGTAACAGTAGATTAAATTCAAACATACCAGTAATCTAACAAAGGCCCACAATAGTCATAATCATTAACAGATTCTATAGTCACTTAAAAGGAAAAAAAAGTACAGAAAGTGACTGGAAAAGGGGAGGCTGCAGCTTAGCAGAGCAGTTTTAGAACCTGTTCTGGTCATGGCTCCCTTTTTCCTACCCTGTTTCTTCCTGTACCACTAGCCTTTTTATTTTTTTTTTTTTCCCCCTGAGATAGATAACGTAGCCCAGGTTGGTCTTGAACTTCTTATCCTTCTGCCTCTACAATGCGAGTACCCAATGAATAGGGTTATAAGCATGTACCAACACATCTGTCCCTATCATTTTTAAGAATCTGCTTGTTATTAAAGAGATTAAGAATCCTTGTTCCTCTTTAGCTTGACAAATCATTTGACTTCAATTTCTTTTATGAAAAGCAGACATAATATCTACTCACAAAGTAAACTGTGAGGTTTACATGAAACAATGTTCTTGAATTTTCCTTATTATGTTCTTATTAAGGAATAAAAATGAGATACCAAAAGGCATAAATGATTATTGTGAGAGAACAGACAATAGTACAACGATTTAAGGGGAAAAATACAAGTTTTTTTTTTCTTATTGCAGAAAAGAAAGCAGGTTGAATTATATTACGGAGGTATTTAGTCATCACAATCCCTACCATTTTCCTCTGGCATCTTCATTTTTGCTACTATGTTCCAAACACTACACTTGGCATTTTCTAGGACCTTATTATTTCATTTTCATAAATCATTAAGGAATTGACTCCTTCTCTCCAGCAAAATGGAATAGAATCTGGACTAAAGTAAATTCAATACAGGAAAATACCTTGTCTACTTTATTCATGATAACTGAACAGACGGTCTGGTAAAAAGAGTAGGCACTCATGCCACTCATCAGGCATCAAAGAAGTTTCTTTTGCAACAGACAGAAACCTTTACAAAGTTCCACAACTGGTCACACACAGAGATAAAGTGTCTGTGAAATGCCCAACCCTAAGTGACAGACACACCTACAATGGAACCTCTACACCTCAGGCTTATGGAACCTTGTGCAACAAGCAGTAGAGAGAATAGCAATGCATCTTTCAGCTCTCATCAATGAAGCTACCTCATGGAACAGAGAGTAATAAATACAATGGGCAACAAATGGCCAAAGTGTAGAAAATAAGAGTCTGTAGAGTGTGGGTCTGTGGACAGGTCTCCTATATTAAACTTTACCCACCCAGAGCTCAGGGACCATTGCAGAAGAGGGAGTGGAACAATTGTTAAGAGCTACAGGAGGAGGTGCATGACCACATGGTCCCACAGGCTCCTGGGACCTTGCTCATATACCTACAGCAATAGAATCAGCATGCACAGGGCCCATGCAAACACAATCAGACAAAAGCCCAGCACAGACCTGTGGAAATAGGCAGTTGTCCCCAACCTTACTGGAAGAACTATTGGCATCTGATTATTTCTGGGTGAGGAAGAGCTGATCTTCGTTAAGGGAGGGACTCTAGATCGGCAGTAGACCCCAGTGGATGAATGTGCACTGAAGGATGTCAGGGATACTACACTTGATAAGCCTTAACAAATGACAGAATGCATGAAATCCAATTGCAGGAGCTATGGGAGGGCGCTGATGGGAAAGGGGGTATAAAGAAGAGTAAGATACTGTGTATGAGATACACAATAAGTCAATAAAATAAAACAATTGCTTTGCAGAAAATGATTAAAAAATGACAAGTAGAAAACAACAGTAGGCACTCAAAAATATGCATTATATGTATGGATGAACAATGAAAGGAATTTCCATTGCTGAGGTCACACAGGAAATACTATGTCTGGATTTAAATCTGAATCTGGCTGATTACAAAGTCTATCCTTTTTTGTTTTAATTCTTAATTATTTCAAGGGTCAGAAATTATGGTAGGCATGGTAGTACTCAGGAGGCAGAGGCAGGCAGATCTCTGTGAGTTCAAGGCCAACCTGGTCTACATAGTGAGTTCCAGGCCAGCTGGGGCTACAGGGAGACCCTGTCTCAAAAAGACCAAAAAA
>NW_008353027.1:2462673-2463389 GCF_000622305.1 Nannospalax galili
ATAATTTATAGTTTTATATAGTTATATATGCTTTTTTAATTAATAATTTCACACATACATAATATGTTTTGATCAAATCTTTTTAAACAAAACAAAGAATAAGGAGTAAAAATTTTTAACACCTCGCCATTAATAATAGGTAGCTAACAGAATAAACTATTCAGGAGATAAAGCAGACAGACATTACCTACCAACTGAGTTGCTGAAACACCTACCTAAGCAGTTTATGACCATTTGTCGTAGCAACTTCAGCAAGGCTTGTGAGGATCTTTAGATACTGGCTTTCACTTTGCTGAGACAAATGCTCCAGAACTTGCCGTAACTAATTTTTATAATAAATAAAATAGAATAAAAAGGTGTTATTATATACATGTGTATATCTATAACTATATATATATATATATATATATATACACACAAACACACATTGAGTTCAGAGCTGGGATATAGTTCAGCAATACAGTGCTTGCAAGAGGCTCTGGGTTCAATTCCTAGCACTACAAAAACAACAAAAAGCAGCTCAAAAAATAATAATCACAAATGCTAACACACTACTCCTCTTCACGTTCTTTTCCTCCATCCACAAGGAGTAGCTATCTAAGAAGAGACTGACAAAACAGACAGGTAACTTAGAGGACCAAATACCAGCACAAAATACATACAGTTATACTTAAATATTCCTGGGAACTAATTTCAATATACAGACAAATATCAAG
>NW_008353027.1:2463996-2465132 GCF_000622305.1 Nannospalax galili
TCCATTTTTATCTGGAAAATATTTGGCTCCTCATAGTTGAAGAATTTGTGCGGTATCTCTCTGGCCATGACTGTATAGAAATAAAATTAAGTTAAAACCATAACCTTTTACTTAAACTTCTTTCTCCATAAATTATGAATAGTTAATATGAATCAATGAAAGATTAAGAACAACAACAAAAACCTAAGACAGAGCGAAACTATATCCTTGGCAATTAGGAATATTGCCTCAATGTTAAGATATACTAGGCCTATACAGATAAAAAGGTGGTAACTACCCACTTTTCAAGCTTCTGATTATATTTCTTGCCATCCATTTCCTAATCCCTCTCTCAACTCTAGCCTGACCTTTTCCTACTACACATATCTAAGTCTCTAGACTTTCTAGTCCAAAAGAAACTTAAATATTCAAAACAAGAATGTATTTTATGGTTCGTTAACGTTTAAAAATTTGAACAGCTTCTACCCTATCCTCAGGCCTCTCGGGGTGGATCCATCGCGGAGCCCTCCGAGCATTGACTCCCCCCGGCCTCATTCGCCCTTCCATCTCCCCCGCTGTTCTCTGCTCCTGGTTTGGGCCCTGCGCCATTGCTGGTTTTGGGTCCCCATACACCTGGGGAACTGGTGCTGCTTCCTGATCGTTTTTGACCAGGCCAGCTTGGTGCCTTCCTTGGGCCCCAGGAGCACTGCTTCTGGGGGACCTGGCCCCGCCCACACCTCTCCCTGCTTCGCGGACCTGCACCACTGGCCAACACTCCTGGCCCGCTCTCCCTCCCTCAGGCCTCTCTGGGGGTAAGTCTACCATGCAGAGCTACGCGCCTTGACGCCGCCAGCCACAATCACCCTTCCATCTCCTCCGCTGTTCTCTACTCCTAGCTTGGGCCCTGGGCCATTCCTAGTCTTGGGGACCCAGACACCTGGGGAGCCACTGCTGATTCCTGACCCTGTTCACCCACACCGGCTTGGTGCCTTCCTTGGGCCCCAGGAGCACTGCCTCTAGAACCGGCCCCGCCCCCACCTCTCTCTGCTTCCTGATCCTGCAACACCCGCCAGCCTCTTTCTGGGGCTGACAACCTCTTTCTGGGGCTCCAAGGCTTACCTTGCCTCTCCCTGATCCTTTGCATCCAGTACAACCCA
>NW_008353027.1:2468747-2470389 GCF_000622305.1 Nannospalax galili
TCAGTCAGACTGCTATGATCAAGAGAACAAATGATACCAAATGTTGGAGAGGATGTGGGGAAAGGGGAATGTTCATGCAATGCTGGTGGGGCTGCAAACTTGTTCAAACCCCATGGAAAGCAGTGTGGAGAACTCTTAAAAAACTACAAATGAACCTACCGTTTGACCCAGTTATACCACTCCTTGGCATATAACCAAAGAACTCATCGTATTGCAGAGACACTTGTTACATCCATGTTTGTTGCTGCTCTTTTCACAATAGCTAAGAGATGGAAGCAACCTAGGTGTCCCTCAATTGATGAGTGGATAATGAAAATGTGGTTCATATATACGATGGAGTTTTACTCAGCAGTAAAGAAAGATGAAATCATGAAATTTGCAGGTAAATGGATGAAACTAGAAAGGAAGGAAAGAAAGAAGGAAAGAGAAAGAAAGGAAAAGAAAGATCGAGCCTAAGAAATCAAGCAATTTACAGACAACTAAATTCAAAAGCTTTATAGATGAGAAAACCACACCAAAGCAAAGGTAAAGCAAAACCCAGTTCTCTGTGCTTCTCAGACATTAATATTACCAAAGAGGCACACTGTTTCACAAAGTGAAATATTGCACGCATTTCTCCAAAAATTAAAATTTTAAAAATTCTATTTCAAGCAAATGGCACTAAAGAATAATTTAACTAATCTGAATTAAAGATTCATAGGGTCCTGATTTGAATGTAGTGCCACAAAGAACAATTATAATAGGTTTTATCACTCTGTTGACACTTTATGACAACAGTACATGCTTAATACATGTTCTTGATACAAACACTAATGGAACAGTACTAGCTTAAGAATAGTAAGTTATTCCAGAAAGAAAAACCAGAAGAAAAAAAAGTCAAGTAAATCTGTCCCTCAGAAAACAGCAGTAATTAAGATGACTAGTATAAAACAAGAGTGGTCTCATTCTGTAGCCTAGGCTGACTCAGAACTCACTATAGCCCAGAATGACCTCAAATTCATGGCAACCATCCTGCCTCCATCTAGAAGCCCTGGGATAACACCCTTGAGCATGATACCTGGCTTGGAAGTCTTCATCAAACATCACTGTTATTAGTAGTGCTGGTCAAAATATTACAAAGCCATTATGACAGTGATTATAATTTACATTGTACTATGCAAGTCTGTTCCTTATCATGTCCCCATATAAAAGCCAAGTGAAAAGTATCCAAGTTGAACTTAATTTATTTCAGAAGTTAATGTCAGCTCTGCTAGGAGCCAGGAATCTGAGGTTTTATAAAGCTATCCAATTTTAATGATAACTCTTCCACAACTGTTTAATATCCATGCATTCCACCTTCCCAATTAAACTGTCAACTTCTTAACAGCAGACTTGTTCAAAGGCATGAAGGATGGTGGCTGATTTAATAACATGTACTTATTACGTTCTATAAGATATAGTCTTGAATGTCACATACCATTCATTTAATAAGCATTAAAGAAGACTGCACTATAGAAACTAATAAGTAGAAAATCATAAACACAGTTTCCTTAGACTCTAACAGGTAACAAACATACTTAGTCCTTTTGTACTCAATGACTTAATTCCAACCATTTTAAGAATTGT
This sequence comes from Nannospalax galili, assembly GCF_000622305.1. Lineage (NCBI taxonomy): Eukaryota > Metazoa > Chordata > Mammalia > Rodentia > Spalacidae > Nannospalax > Nannospalax galili. The sequence continues at coordinate 2,470,353 of NW_008353027.1, forward strand.
TAAGCAAGCAGGAAGCCATTAGCCCAAAACCTATCCT
>NW_008353027.1:2470451-2472696 GCF_000622305.1 Nannospalax galili
ATAAACTAGTAGTGTATTTTTCATAACAAGGTGCTCAGATGTGATAAAATATATAGTCTGTGTGTTTTCATTCACATTTCCTTGCTCGTAGCTTTATTATTTCTTAAATTACTAGAAAAGTAAGGTTCAAATATTTATTTAGCCTTCTGTCCTCAGTTCCTGAAGCAGCTTTGGAACTGTAAAGGGTAGTTTTTGTTAGAATGTCAGTACCAAAACCTCTCCAGAGTTCTCCTCCCCTCCTTTAACTTGCTCTTTGATGTAGAAACTATTTCTTTTCCCTAAGGTGAGTTACAGAAACTGAAAATATATACTATTATGACATCTTCCTGCTTTTCTGTCTTGGAGCTGGTCATTAAAAAAAAAAAATCCTCTGATCTACCTTGTCTGATGGACCCATAACAAGATCCCCTTTTCATAAAGGGGATCAATCTCCTTGTCCTTTACCTAAGAAAAAGGAAAGATGCCCCAAGGGTCCAAGAAAACTAAACTGAAATTTTTTGCTGGGTTTCCCACTCTGTCCTAAAGCATTCTGTCATACCCTTTTGATCCACTCAGATTTCTGCACTGTTGTTCATGTTTCAATAGTGCCTATGCAATGCAGTTTCTATTTAAAAAACACAAAGCATCGAGAATTGGAGAGGTCCAAGCACTTAGCTGGGGACAAGGAGCATTTCACAAAAGTGACTAAGAATCCATCCATGGGCCCAGAGGATGGTGCATCCCAAATCTACAAGACCTGAAGCTGCATCTGATGAAAGCCTTCTAGATCTGGCCCTACAGATTTCTGTATCAGGTGCTTTTTTATAACCTTTAAAATATCCTTCATAATAAGGTAATAAATATAATTACAGTATTTCCCTGAGTTGTCTGAGCCACTCTAGCAATTAATCTAACCCAAGGACGGAGTCCAGGAAACCCTACCTGACAGGCAGGTGGTTAAATGCCACAGAAGCTCAGACCTACTACAAGCACCCTAGATGAAGAACAATCTGTCAGGACTGAACCCACAACTTATGGGAGCAGGCACTACCTTCCAACTGGTTAGTGTCAGAACTGAAACAAAGAGGGAGCTCAGGTGATAGCCACTGCAGAATTATTAGTGGCTCCTGATGAGGAAGAAACACCACACATTTTAGAACAACAGAAGTGATCTGTGTGGTAAGTGTATATAGTAGGAGAAATGGACAAACTGAGTTTGTTCGTCCTCTACATTTGGTGCGCTGGATAGTTTTAGTGTCAACTTGACACACCTGGATTGAGGGAGCCTCAACTGGGGAATCGCCTCCACTGGACTGGCCTGTGGCCATGTCTGTGGGGCATCTTCTTGACTATAGAGTGATGTCAAAGGGCCCAGACCACTGTGGGTGGTGCCACAGTGTTATATATGGGGAGGTGGGCCTGTGTTATCTATGAAAGCAGACTGAGCAGGGACCAGGGAAGCAAGCCAGTAAGCAGCATTTCTCCATGGCCTGTGCTTCAGCTCCTGCCTCCAGGTACCTGCCCTGAGTTCCTACCTTGGACTCCCTGATGAACTGTGACCCAGGAGATGTACGACAAATAAACCTTTTCCTCCACAAGTTGGTATTGGTTTTGTTACAGCAATGGAGAAACAAACTAGAACATTCGGGAATTGGGTTTCAGCCAATCATAGGGAGCCAACTCATCAAATCATGTCCAAATAAGGCTAACACATGGCTGACATCTTCAGGTACTTTCCACATTTAGCCGAAGAGCTCATTGTTCAGACAATGCTGCTGCAGAGCTCTCTGAATCACTTTTGGTTCTGAGTTACTATCCAATTCATGTACTGTTTTTTATGCAAACAAACTGCGCTTAATTTTATTGTCTAAAGTTTCTCTTCTAATAAGAGTCAGCCAACTTTTCAGTTGTGAACACTACAGCTCAAGAGTAAATGTAGCTGCTTGATATCAACAGTTAAACTGTTGTTTTAAAAACCAGTGTTTTTTTTAATTTTAAAATGTGATGTCCTGGTGCACACCTTTAATTTCAGCACTCAAGAGACAGTGGCAGGTGATCTCTGTGAGTTCAAGGCCAGCTTGGTCTACATAGTGAGTTCCAGGCCAGTCAGGGCTACACAGTAAAATCCTATCTCAAAACATATACACACAAACACATACATATATACACATATATACACATATACACACACCCAAATAAATAAATAAATAAATAAATAAATAAATAAATAGTAGCATGAAGAAAAAGAAGCGCCACTGTAACATTT
>NW_008353027.1:2472753-2475236 GCF_000622305.1 Nannospalax galili
CCACTGTAACATTTTTAGAAAGTTAAATTTCTAAAGCTACTTGAAAAATCTAATTTATAGTCAGGAGACATTGCATTTGAAAACACTTAAAAAAAGAAACAATCAATAATACACAAAATTGAGGAACGTAATTAGTGTCTCATGTGATACTGTAATCTTCTAGAACTATCCTATGAGACTATACATAATGAATTTCTTAATTGCCAGCTGTTTTAATGGCTAGTTTTATAACTATATCTACTCAGTTGTGCACACTAAAATGAAACACATCAGATGGTATGCAATACACTGTAGTGAAGATACAAATGGAATGCAATGACATTCCCTGTGGAAAACTGCAGTGTACTTTGGGTTGTCCCATATGCTAATACTTTGAATATTTTACTCTATTTCTGGCATTATTTGGGGGCATAAAGAATTTTTAATCAAGTAACTGCAAAATTTTACCCCATGTATAGCTAATTATATATACATATATGTGTATAACAAATTCTTTGAGAATTCCACACAATGTATTTTGGTCATATTTACCCCTCACCCTAACACACACACATACACACACAGATGTGGCATGGATGTGGAGCCATCCACTGGTGCATGGTCCATTTACCAGAGGTCATACCCTTAGAAAGAAAACTGAGTCTCCTACCCCCAGAAAGGTCAACTTTTAAAACTGAATGATATAATGCTGCCTTCAAGGACATGACAATGTATTTTATATAAACAGAACTAATTTCTCAAAATCTTTTAGTCTTCTAACTTGGGGTCTTTCAGTCTTATAATCTAAGACCTTCAAGAGAATGTGTAATAATAGTACACAGAGTAACAACTTTTCTGGGATTGCTTATGAAACAGAAACTATAGTGTACTATTCATAAGTATACATTTGAGTTTAAAGGCTATTTTACATGACCATTGTGGTTCTGAGTTCTCTAATTGAAATGAATTGCTGGACAAGAGTTACAAATCTATCTTCTGAATCAAACACCTTTGTGATGCTATCAAGACCTCTAAAAGTCCATAAACATCTTACTAGTTTATATAATTCCAATTAAATCTTGCTTTTCCTAATAGAAAAAAAAGTTATCTGTAGATAGAGAAAATATTTGAAAATCTAGATATCCCAAGTATAACTTAAAGTGTGCCTTCAGGGCTAGAAGGATAGCTATGTGGTTAATAGTGCTTGCTGCTCTTCCAGAGGACCTGAGTTTGGTTCCCAGCACCTATAAGAGACAGCTCAAAACCAGCCTCAGGGAATTCAATGCCCTCTTCTGGCCTCTGCAGGCAGCCACACGTGGTATTCACACAGAGACAAAACCATATACACAAATAAAATTTAAAATAAATCTTTTTTAAAACTGCCTTTACAATTTATTTATTATTTATTTGTGTATCGCGTATGTGTATGTGTATGCCCATCTCTCAATGCATAACACATTTTCAATGCAAAGTAAGTCCTTAAATGGGCAACGTCCACATGTGAATCCATGAGGGACTACTACCTTACCAGGAGATCTGAATTTTAAGTTATGTTTTTCATTGTTTGGATACTTCTAAATGCTGTATTTCTTTGGAAGTACTACTAAACTCACTGTAGTCTATTCTTTGAGCAAGAATTTTAACTATGCAAATAAAGATTGTTAGAAGTATGTTTTTAAAAAAATCATAATTTTGAAATTTCTGAGACTTCCTGGGAATATCGATTTACTGCCCCTGAATCTCAAAGAGTAACATGCCAAGATTCTGAAACCACTGAGAATTTTTTTCATTGCATGTTATAATTCTAATATGTATCGTTGCTAAATACACATATTTTGTTTCTTCTTGTTGTTATTTATGAGACAGGGTCTCACTATGACCCTGGCTAGCCTGGAACTCACTATGTATTTTAGGCTGGACTTGATCTCACAGGGATCCACCTCTGCCTCTCAAGTCCTGAGATTAAAGGCATGCATCACCACACCAGACTGTGCATTGTTTTTTACAAAAATAAAAATAAAGTATTCTCCTATGATGCTGAATTTGCTTTCAGCTTTACTTATCATCATAAATTTGCTTAACTATCTTTGCTCAAAGAGATCTAATGCTTGCTAAATTAAAACGTAATTGCCAAGCTTGATAGTTCACGCCCATAAGTCCAGCATTTGGCTGAGGCAAAAGGACTGCTATGAGTTTGAGGCCAGCCTGGACTAGAATAAGACCCTGTCTTTAAAAAAGAAAGGGAAAGAAAAATATTAGGAATATCTTAGCATGTGCAAAATCCCTGGGTTCAAGTCCCAATTACACACACACACACACACACACACACACACACTTTGATACGAATATAGTACTAGCAATAAGTACTTCAAAAAAAATCTTTTACTTTATTCCTGTGCTCAAGACTAGTTATGGAATATTTCAGTTCTGCACAATACTACAGTTAGGTTTTATTAACTATTCTAAATGTCATTGTTTTGTATGTAACTATAATGATTCACTTA
>NW_008353027.1:2475293-2475715 GCF_000622305.1 Nannospalax galili
GAAAGTGGAAAAAATAAACATTCTTTGTGCTTTCATAGAAGTTGAGACAGACTATAAATAAGTAAATAAATAATTAGAAATTACAAAATGCTATAAAGACAATTATGTAAAGCAAGGTCTCCTGAAATTGGTCAGAATTGTGTTTCTAAAAAGTAACAGAGTAAAAACAAATCAGTTTATCTGGTCCAATGGTATGTCCTTAAACACCCAAAAGGGAAGTATAACCAAAGATTAAAGGGGCCAATATAATTTCATAAGAGCACACATATATATAACTGAAAGTTACTTGACAAACAGCAAAGCCAGACAGGCGATACCTTCAGTCGAGTTCTTGGCCAGGATAGATAAAGGCTCTTCCAGACAGTAACCCAACATACTACTGGAAAAATGAACAGCAGACCCCAATTCTATCCAAAGGAATA
>NW_008353027.1:2476117-2478123 GCF_000622305.1 Nannospalax galili
AGCATCTACTAAAAACCTAAGTACAAGATGCCTTACTACACAGTGGCTAGAAAGTAGAAAAAATAAACATTCTTTGTGCTTTCACAGAAGTTGAGATGGACTATAAACAAGTAAATAAATAATTAGAAATTACAAAATGCTATAAAGGCAATTATGTAAATCAAGGTCTACTTAGTCAGAACTGAAAAAAAAAAAAGTAACAGTTAAAGCCAGATGTGGTGGCACATGCCTATAATCCCAGCATAAAGGAGCCAAAGGCTGGAAAAATCACAAGTTTGAGACCAGTCTGGACCACCCAGGGAGAGCATAGCTCAAACAAAAGAAAAATTAATAATAAAGTAATGGTTAAAGCAGTGACACGAAAAATAAGGAGTCAAGACACTAAAAAAAGCCAAGTAAAATGCACTTCAGGCCAAACACACACCATGGAGGAAAGGTGCAGTGCATATGCATCTGACAGCCAGCTTGACTAAAGCACAGGAGCTAAGCTGGTCAGTCTCCAGGAAGGGAGAAGCTAGGTTTTATTTGAAATGCAACAAATACGAATTGAAAAGCTCTAAGTATTGGCTTTAAGCAGAAAGTGACAAAAGCTCATTATTTTTTTCAAAAGATCATTTTGTTAAGAAAGGAACATACTAGAGGGAAGTAAGAGAGGAATAAGGGAGAGCAGTTAAGACTGCTGCAATACTCTTGTTAATAGGTAACAAGTTTTAATGAGTCAGAGTCTAGAGATTCAGAATATATTCTAAAAAAGAATTTACTGAACTTATGAATAAAAGGAGAGGAGAGACAAATAATTTTTTTCAAAAGATCATTCTGTTAAGAAAGAAACATACTAGAGGGAAGCAAGAGAGGAATAAGGGAGAGCAGTTAAGACTGCTGCAATACTCTTGTTAATAGGTAACAAGTTTTAATGAGTCAGAGTCTAGAGATTCAGAATATATTCTAAAAAAGAATTTACTGAACTTATGAATAAAAGGAGAAGAGAGACAAATAATGCTTAGATGATATGAAAAACAAGAGGGAAACATTTGTTCAAAAACCTACTGAAAAATTACAGACATATTATATCTCTACATCAGTCCATGTATACAGTCAAAGGCTATATAACGAGAAACAGTGCCAGACAGGAGAAACCTTCCTTCAAGCTGTTGGCCAAGAGACTCCCAAAATTACACATATTGCCACAGTCCTTGAATACTTCTCAAAACTTGAAGATAAGACCCTACTGCTGAGGACAGGAAATACCTTTAGACACAGGATTTGGAGCAATGGGGCTGGAACTGACCTGGAAACCTCCTCCCTGCAGGCAGCTCTCATAGTTTTGGAGAGCACTGTGCAAGCTGCTAAGGGAGAACATCAAAGGATGGTCCAACCCCAGTTTTAAGGCCTGATAATCATAATGACTGCCACAGCAATAGTGGTACTTTTATCAAGGGGGTAATCAACAGCTACCAACTGGATTTAAAGTCCACTCAATGAAAGGGAATTCATATGTGGTACTGTAAACATACACATGACTGGAGAGGTGATCATCTTAGAGAAAAACCCAAGACTGTCACATCCCTATACAAATGTAACTTTTTACTATGTGCTAAATATGGATCCTTCTATTTACAGACAAGCAAGCCAGTCACCTCTCATCAAAGAAGCTTCTCTTGTAACAAATGGTGACTATTACAGAGTTCCACAACTGGTCACACACAGAGATTGTCTGTGAAATGCCCAGTCCTAAGTGACATCTACAATGGAACCTCTACACCTAAGGCTCATGGAACATAGTAGAACAAGGTGTAGAGAGAATACTAAGGCATCTCTCAACTCTCATCAATGAAGCTCCCTCATGCAACAGATGTCCATGAACACAAAAAGGCATAGATGGCTGAAGTATAGAGAATAAGAGTCAGCAGAATGTAGGTTCGTGGACAGGTCTCCTAAATTAAACTTCAACCACCCAAGGCTCAGGGACCACTGCAGAATAGCAGGCAGAAAGAGTTTAAGAGCCA
>NW_008353027.1:2478141-2487216 GCF_000622305.1 Nannospalax galili
AAATAGAGTCTTACAACCTGGCTCCCTGGGACCTTGCTCATATGAACCTACAGCAGTGGTGTCAACATGCACAAGACCCATGCAAAACCAAACAAACAAAAACCCAGCACAGGACTGTGAAAATGGGCAGCAGGACCCAATCTTAGCTGAAGAACAACTGGCAGCTGATTACTGCTGGGTTAGGTACAGTTGGTCATCATAAAAGGAGGGACTCTACATAGGCTGAGTAGATCTCAGTGGATGAACTTGCACAGAGGGACATTTGGGGACACTGACTTGACTCAATAGACTTTAACAGCAATGACAGAATGCATGAAATCCAGTTTGGAGTGGGGGCAGCTATGGAGGGGTGCCAATGGGAAGGGAGTATAAAGATGATTAAGATGTCCTATATGAAATATACATAAACTCAATAAAATATAAAAAAAATTTTCAAAGAAAAAATGTTCCAAATTCAGAATCAGAGAGAGAGAGAACACTACGAATAATGATTCTGCATTAAATAACTAGAATAAGGGTTCCCTTGATTAAGAGAAAGAAACTGAAAGGTTTGAAAAGGAAAATAAGAAACAAAATTTCAGACACATTAACATCTGAGACTGCATGACCTTTCAATGATGATGTGAATCTGCCAGGTGGACACTCAACTCTAGAGCTTCAAAGGAATGTCTGATCTAAAACTAAATCCTCAAGATAGAATATTATTTAGGAAAATCAAATTTTTTTCTTTTTAATTTTCATTTATTTATTTATTTTTATTTTATGTGTATGAGTGTTTTGCCTGCATGTATGGAAACGCACCTGTGTTGTGCAATGTCTGTGAAGGCCAGAAGAGGGCATCAGATCCTCTGGGACTGGAGTTATGGATGGTTGTTAGCTGTCATGTGGGTGCTGGGAACTAAATCCAGGTCTCTGTGAGAGCAGTCAGTGCTCTTAACCACAGCTATCTCTCCACCCCAAATTACTATTTTCTATAAATTGATGTCACAATGTAAGCAATTGGTCAGTCAACAGAATACTGATTTCAGATAAGATCTTGAAGTCTAAAGCTTGACAGTCACATAATTTTAATTTAAGTCAAAGAATTGCTATAGTGTTTTGTGAATTGCTTCACATGGCAGCTAACAACCATCTGTAACTCTAGCACCACTGGATCCACTGTAACTCTAGCGCCACTCTTCTGTCCTCCACATACACATACATATACCTAATTAAAAATAAAGTATTCTTTAAAAGGGTTTACTAGATGATCTGAATCAGTCTGATCAAAGTAACATCATAGACATCAATGATAAAAGAAAAAAGCAGTAGAAAATAAATTCAGTAAAATTACATAAAATAAGAAACAGGATAAGAAGTTTCCAGAAATCTCTTATCTAAAAACCTAAATGAATACTCTTAACTGAAAGATAGTCAAGTCATCTACATCCACAAGTCCTATACTGATAGATTCAAGCAACCACAGGTTGAAAATGTAGCAGGTATGCAATGACTGTACCTATACTGAGCCTGCATATACTTTTTCTCTTGTCATTACCAAAACAATGCAGTATTAACAACTATCTACATAGCATTATATTAGGTATAAGTAATATAGAGATGAATAAGCTATACAGGAAGATGTTCAAAGATTATATATACTTTCGCATTTTATGTAAGGGATTTTAATATTAAAGGATTTTCGTTTCCATCAGGTGGGGGTGTGGTCATAGAACCAATACCTAAGGCTGACAAGGGAGCACTATAATTTAAATTTAAAAAAATTAGTATCATGTGTTGTGCACTGCTAACTGCAAAGTGCCTTTATGTAGCATATTATATACATATGTAGGTATGTGTGTATGGGTACAGGTCTATGTATATAATTATTACATTAATGCTTAAGGTTTGTTCTGAATTGTTAATGATGTAGTTGTATTTTTTAATCTCCCACTGCCAGAGATGAAAGCAAGACCTTGCGCATGCTAGGCAAGTCCTCTATTACACCCACAGCCTTTAATTATTATTGTTTCACTAATCCTTATAACAATGTGTGGTACACAGTGAGTGAGCTAGACGTTGGATGATTACATGAGTAAGAAAATACACAATTTAATAAAAAGAACAAAGGTGGAAATATTAAAAAATAACAATAACATAAGAATGATTCAACACTTTTTTAAGTTATACAAAGAAAGAAAAGTTTGACTCTGGACCAAGTCATACTTCGACAATTTATCTCAAGGGAACAGACCTGGTTACTTAATAAACTGGATTATTAAATTGTCCTAAAATTGAAGTAGTCAAGTAATGAAAAATCTCTACCTATGGGATAAAAACACTGGTAATTAATATAATAGAAAAGCCAGACATGATGGCTCACACTTGTAATCATAGCATTTGGGAGGCTGAGAGAGGGAGCTCTATGTCAAGGCCAGCCATGAGCTACACAGTGAGTTCCAGGCTGCCCTGAGTTATAATGACCCGTTCTCAAAAAAAGAAATAAAGAAATAGTAGTAATAATAGAAAATGCTTTCTTTTCTGTAATAGTGATATCCAACATCTTAAATGAAAGCAAAGCATCTGTGGGAAAACAAAAGAGCTTTAGAAAATACATAAAAGTTTATGTGTGAAACTATAATTGACATATAACATTCTATTTTGCCAATAAACATTAAATATTTTATTTTATTCTTTAATGAATGCATCTGAAAATAGAGAGTATCATACCTGCAAGCAAAGTACAATGGAGTGGCTCCTGATACATTTGGCCTGTTAATATCAGCACCACTGTCTAGCAAGCACTGCACTGTCTGGGGGGAAAAAAACAAAAGTAAAGCTAGAGTAGTCAAACAAAAAGATACAACTGTCAAAATTTTACTCCACATAAGGAGAGTTCTTCCCACAGTTTGAAGCTTTAAAAAGAAAACGAGTGGGCGGGCACATGATTAGGAAGGTAAAAGTCCAACCTGAGTTACTACTCAGGTACTGTGTCCTGATTACAGTAACTCTCCTAGAATGGTTTTCAATCTGCAACCCAACTGTCAAATGTGACTACTCAGACTTGAAATATGGCTACCATCAAGAAACAGAATTTATTTTAATTTTAATTATTTAAAGTTACATAATTACACACAGCTAGCAAACTGAACACTATTAATTTAGATAAGTAAATTGTAAAATTTATGAGTTTCTACCTCTTGGAACAAAATTGAGTACTGAGCTATAATTCTCCCAAAGTCAAGTATAATTGCTGAAATACAAAATGTTAAAAAGCTAAGAAGCCATGTCCATACTGCATTTCTGAGAGTCCTTCATATGTATTCTGTTCCCTGCAACCATTTGACTCATAGTGACAAAAAGCAAGCTGATAAAAAAAATCTTAAAAGTATACAATTGATCATTAGGGATAGAACAAAGCCCACCTGAAAAACCTCAAAAATAATGTTTTCTAGTTTTATTCCTATGATCCTCATTTGAGTTTCTCCTGCAAAAAGGAAGAAAGCATGTAAAGACATTAAAGAAAATACCTTTTAGAATTAAGTTGCTTGATAATACCTTTGGATTGAGCACATATATTCACTGCTGCTCTAAACCCTAGTACTACATCAGAACACATCACAATGAACACCCACACAAGAACAAGACAGAATTCAAAAGCATACTACAAAAGTCAGTAAGCTCCTCATAGAGGGCATCTGGCAATAGCAGTAGATATTTTGATTTGCATGACTGGGGAAAGGAGAATGCTTATTGGTAGCTACTGAACAAAGATATTTCTTTGTAGGAAGTAGTATTGCAACATTATAGGGTCATATGAGAAAACTGCAGGGATGCAGCCAAACATCCTACCATGCACAGAACCACCCTCACAAAGGTAACACTGGAATGTAACAGTTTTCTTAAAGCCTTCAAATGTGTAAAGTACATTATTTCAAAGGTGTAACTCTCTAGTTGTCAAAGCTATTATTCAAATATAAGGTTAAAGGGCTAGAGAGATGGCTCAGCAATTAAGAGCACTGGCTGTGCTCACAGAGAACCTAGGTTCAGTTCCCAGAACAACCATCTGTAACTCCAGTTCCAAAGGATCCAAAGCCCTCTTCTGACCTCCGCAGGCACACAGGTGCACTTACATGCATGCAGGCAATACACTCATACAATAAAATAAAATAAAAATAATTTCAAAAATAAAATATTCAAATACATGGTCAAAAAAGCATTATTATTTTTTAAAATACCTAAAATGCTCCTTTTTCCAAAAGAAAGAAGGACTCAGGGGAATAGTCTCCCCAAAAACAAGGAACTAAGTCAAAACAGATATTATAGAAACAGAATAGTAAGAAATTTAAACACAAAAGAGGCATTATGAAATTTTCAGACTTAGAGAACAACAAAAAATAAAAAACTCAAAGATTTATCTAACAAATTAGTCTTCGTAGAAAATAATATTGCAACATTATAGGGTCGTATGAGAAAACTGCTGATTCACACAAAGGAAACAGAAAGTGAGGCCAGCAAGATGGCTCAGCTGGAATAAGTGCTTGCTGCTCAACTCTGACAATGTGAGTTTGATCCCCAGGACCTGCTTAAGGTGGAAAGAGAGAAATGTCTCTAGAAAGTTGTCCTCTGACCTCCACCACAGTACACAACACATACAATACACACACATTAAAAAAAAATTAAAAAATGAGGCCCGGGCATGGTGGAGCATGCCTTAATCCCAGCACTCTGGAGGAAGAAGCAGGCAGATCTCTGTGAAGTAGGTTAGAGGCCAGCTTGGTCTACATAATGAATTCTAGGCTACCCAGGGCTGTACAGTACAGTGAAACCCTGTCCCAAACAAACAAAAATTTTAAAAAATTAAAAAGTCAATTACCAACTTCAAGAAAGAATATCCTCATAACTTAACTCATCACTGAACAAACTTTCCTAACTATACAACGTACCTAACATTGAAAACTTATAAATTCATAACAAGAAACAGTATACAAGTGTCAAAAATTGAAACAATCATAAAAACGTATTATTTGGGGAGCTCAAAATGGCTCAGCAGTTAAAAGCACTGGCTGCTCTTGCTGAGGACCTGGGTTTGATTCCCAGCATCCACACGGCAGCTAACACCAGTTCATAACTCCAGGACCAGGGGATCTAACACCCTCTTCTGGCTCCGCAGGCACTTCACAACATGGGTATACTTACACATATTGCAGGCAATACACTCACACATGTAAAAATAATAAAATATTTTTTTAAACTTATTATTTGGTACATGGAAATATGTACCAAATGAAAAGCTTAAAACGCTGATAATCAGCCAGGTGTGATGGCATACATCACGTATTCTACCAGAATTTAATTCTATCCCAGTATGAATTTTAAAATCTATGTAGTGTAGCTCAGTTGTAAGATTTCTTTTTTAAGCAAAGCAAACAGATTTATACAGAAAAGTGAGAAAGAATGCCTGAAGGTAGGAGGGGATCCAAGGGAGATATTCCTTTTTGCAGGAAATAGGGATTATTTTGTTTCATTTTAGGTATGTACATAGTAAACAGAGGGTCCTGGGTTCAATTCCCTATGCAAAATAAAAACAAATGGTTATAATAAAGCAATGCCTGTAACCTCATAACTATCAGGTGTGTATGTGCTGGCTATCTTAATTGTTAATGGATAAAGGAAGACCCACCCTGAATGTGGGCAGCACCATTTGATGGGCTTGGCCCTGAAAAAGTGTACAGGTGAAGGGAGCCAAACAAGTAAGAAGCAGAGAGAATGGGCGCATTTCTCTCTGCACTTTAAGAATGTGGTGTGACCAGCTGGTTCAAGATCCTGCTGCTGACTACCCTGAAATAATGCACTGTAACCTGGACTTGTACATACACAGAATAAAGCCCTTGTTCCCCTCAGTTGCTTTTTGTAAGGATATTTTATTACAACAGAAATAAAACTAGGACATCCGTTCAATCCCTGACAAATATCTATTAAGCAGTAGTATAAGTGCCTACATAATTGTTTCTGTTTAGTTTTTAAAACTTCATTTTTTTTTTCTTTTGGTCTTTTTGAGACAGGGTCTCCTGTAGTCCCAGCTGGCCTTGAACTCACTACATAGACCAGGCTGGCCTTGAACTCACAGAGATCCACCTGCCTCTGCCTCCCAAGTGCTGGGATTAGAGCACACCTGGCTAAATAATGTCATTTTTATACTGTACACTTTTTACAGTGCTTCTGTAGAGTTTACAGGCTTAAAACAATTTAGCAAAACAGACTGACATATTCCTCTATTTTCAAGCAAATAAAGTAAAAAAGCATGACTTACAACATAAACTTTTAATATTCCCATCATATTTTCATACATCCTACAGATACTAGAATTTCTTAAGTTTATTTGCCATATCTTTCAATATCCTTCAAAGACATTAAAAATTCTTAAGATAACATACACTTGACTAAGGTAGTGGCAACTGCTTATTCTAGCATTTTCTTTCCCACTCAGGTTTTTTCTGCTTTTCTACTTTAACAAAATTATCCCAGTTAAGATACTCTTATGAGGGCTGGAGAGATGACTCAGCAGTTAAGAACCTTTGCCACTCTTAAAGTGGACTCAAATTCAGTTCCAAGTACCACTTCAGGCAACTCACAGGCCTCTAATTCTACATCCAGGGGATCTGATGCCTCTGGCCTTCCCAAACTCTTATACTCACGAGCACATACACAGACAAACACACACACACACACACACACACACACACACACACACACACACACACACACACTAAAAATAGTAAAAAAATTAACACTCCATAGGGCTGGAGAGATGGCTCAGTGGTTAAAAGTACATACTACTCTTCCAAAGGACCTGAGTTCAGTTCCTAGTACCCACAGTGGGCAGCTCTGAACTTCCTGTGTAACTCCACCTTTAGGGGATCCTGCGTACTCTTCTAATCTCCTCCAGGCACTGGTACTCACACAGACACACACATATATGCATAATTTAAAATGAATCTTTTAAGATCCTCAATATATGCAACTGTTAAAGTAAATACCTTTTAAGGTTTTCAAAATTTCACTTGTAGGTAAAAATGTTACCAACAGAAAAATAGAAGGAAACCATTTATCTTAAAGGAACAAAAAATGTCACGGAATCTGAATGTAAAAATTATTTTTAAATGTCTTATAGTACTAAAATGACTGAAAAGTCATCAACCACTGATTTGTTTAGAAAGAAAAATAAAACCCGTTTGTTGGTCTCTTTTTGTGAAAGCTCTGAAACAGAAGGGGACGGATAAACAGTTCAATCAATTATTGATTTGATGCCATAATAGGAAACACAGCAAGAAGAGTCATACATAACCTTCATCACGTGATTTTTTTTTCAATTTCCAATCATTGCTCTGAGGCAAGTAAAGATAACTCAAATACAGAAGGGATCTAAGATGTCCTCATCTCAACAATTAGCAGACTACCGCAGTGAATGAAGGGAAGTCAATACCAGAGCAGGGGCAACTTGCCCATCACCACCCTATTCTGGCAGTTCCTGCTGAGCCTTGTTGAGGAGGTGAACCTTCCAGAAATGCTTTCCACATCCTTAATTAAACAAGGTTAAGTCAAAAATGAATTCTCATTCCCAGGTAATCCAAATTGACAATATGTCAATGGTAAAGCAAGGGGACTAGGGAGAGAGCTTGGCAGTTAAGACCACTGGCTGTTCTTGCAGAAGATTCAGGATCGAATCCCAGCACCCACATGATGGCTAACAATCACCAGTAACTCCAGTTCCAGGGGATCCAACGCCCTCTTCTGTCCATTACCAGCACTGCACAACACAGGCGCATTTACATGCATGCAAGCATAACACTCATACACATAAAATAATTTTTTAATTAGAAAAAAAAAAGCAAAAGGCCTCTCTGGAACAACAAATTGTTTTCTTGCTCACAATATCCTCCATGATCTAGAAATGAAATACCAAAGAGAATTAAATACCTACATAAAACTGCACTGACCTACTTAAATTTAACAACACAAGTTTCAAGACTGTATACAATCTTAAAAATAAGTGTTTCCAACTATGTAAAAATTGCTAATTATATATACAAGGGATAAAACTCAAGTGGAGGAAAATGTTCTCTGAGCATTTACTGAACACATCAAAGCTCTTGAAGAAGCCAATACTACTTGAAGATTTTAAATCTTACCAAAACGTAAGGCACAACATAATCAACAAGAATAGATTTTGAATTCAATTTTTTGAATCCCTAAATATTTTCAGAACTTTGATTTTTAAGCAGATATAGACAAATCAGATACAACCGATTACAGAAAAGGAAAAAAGTGGCAAATGTTCACAAACGCAATGAAGACAGAAAATAACGGACCAATGACACTGCACCTAAATGATCCATGCCATTTTTCTTACAAGTATTTTGTATGCGTGTAACTGTATCACCAAAAGAGGGTGTCTGATCCCCTGGAACTGAGTTACACATAGTTAGCTGCAACGTGGGTGCAGGGAACCAAACCCCTGGTCCTCTACAAAAGCAGGAAGTACTCTTAACTGCTGAAATCTCTCCAGTCCCAATTGTTCCATCTTTCAACAACAAAATAGCTTATTACGTGCTATGGAGACCACAACTAGCTTGTTGGATATAGGGAATCATGAAAAATTTGGCAACAGTGAAAGGTTTTTGAATGGGCAACAACCAAATATTAATTCAAAGTCAAACACATAATGAATCCAAGATGATTCTGGCAGCACTTGCCCATGTTGCATCACATGACTTCTATTCTGAACACACATCTGCACTATACATGTCATCATACTACCTAACACCAACAATAACTAACTCAAACACTTTGGCTCAGATTCAAGACTATTATGAATTGCAAAGTTTTTACTCTACATACAAAATTTTCTACTCTACAGAAACAACAGTTTAATTATGAAAAAAAAATGTTTTCCTACCATCATTCCTACCAGGTAAAAAATTAGTGTTCTGTGTTGGATTATAGCATATTAAAATGTTTGCTTTTAAAAAAATGCTGAGTTGCTAACATGAATTTCATTTAGGAAAACTGCTAAATGAATCTTGACTTGGAATT
>NW_008353027.1:2487381-2493763 GCF_000622305.1 Nannospalax galili
TCAAACATTCTTTCTTTTGATTGTATTATTTTTAACCATATGTACTTGTATGTATCTGTGTGTGGGTAGGTGCACATGAGTGTAGGCCCACAGAGGCCAAAGACATTGGATCCCATTGGAGCTGGCATTATAGGTCTTCTGAGTTACCCAACATGGGTGCTGGGAACCCAACTCAGATCACTACAAGAGTACTATGTGCTCCTAACTGCTGAGTCCTCTCTCCAGACCCCATCCAGATTTTAATAAAGCACATTAATCTAAGTAGTACACAAACTTTTCTTCATCTTTGACAAGTGGCAAAATTATATTTATATCAAGAAATTATGAACAAATTTCTTTACAATTTATTATCAGTATTTTCTTTGTATACCTATTTCATATACCTATATGCCAAAAAAATTTATACAAATTTTTGAAGAAAAAATTTCTCAGGTTTTTGAAAAGGAGTTACGAATGGAGAAAGTTTAGAAGCCCCTGCTAGGGCCTGGAGAGGTGGTTCAATGGATATAGTTCTTGCCATCCAAGTGTAAAGACAAGAATTAGGATCCCGAGAACCCACATAAAAGCCAAGCAAGGGGCTAGAGAGATGGCTCAGTGGTTAAGAACACTGACTGCTCTTGCAGAGGACCTGGGTTCAATTCCCAGCACCCACATGGCGGCTACGAACCGTCCTTAACTCTAGTTTCAGGGGAATTCGAAGCCCTCTTCTGACCTTCACAGCATTGCACGACATGGGTGCACTCACATACATGCAGGTAATACACATAAAATAAAAATAATAAAGAAAATATTTTTTTAAAAAGCCAAGCAAGCACAGCAGCCACCTGTAATCATAGCACACAGAAGGCAGGGGATGCCAGGGCAAGCTGATCAGCTAGAATCGGCACTGGCAAAGTCAAGAGATCCTGCCTCATAAACAAAATAGAGTGAGATCAAGGGACACAACCAACATCAACTTCAGGCTTTCACATGCACATGAAGCAGAACACAAAACTAACTCTCTCTCTCTTCTCTCTCTCTCTCTCTCTCTCTCTCCACACACACACACACACACACACACACACACACATATTTTTAAGCCCTGCTATTCTAGATTCTAATGAAAGGACAAAAATCCTGTTCGTCATTAAGTTTACATTACACTGAAATAGAAAGACCAAGAGATAAAACATAAAATGCATTATGTACTAGATAGTGATCACTATTATCCAGAAAATAAGCCAGAATTCTCTTTCACTTAGATTCATTTTATAAATGGTCAAGTTATTTTAGAGAAGGTCTTGCCACTGAAACCCTACACACAAATCACTTCTTGAAAGCTCTGCATTGGGCTATAAGCCATACAAGTTCCAAACACATAATTACAATTTGTAATGACAATTTCTTATTTTGACAATTTTGTGGCTTCCCATTTACTTGTTAAAAAAAAAACAAGCTCAGTAGTCATAATAAAATATAAGCACATAAAAGTATATCGACATAAATATGTTACTCATAACTGATTACTACATATCTTATAAATACAACATTTTTACTTATTCTTTGAGAATTTCACACATGTATACAATGTTTACAATCAGAAAACTAACTTCTTAAAACAGAATCTTAGGGCCAGTGAGATGGCTCAGTGGGTTAAAGTGTTGGCCATGAAGCCTGACAACCTGAATTCCATCCCTAGAACCAGTGTAACAGTGAAAGGAGAGAATCAACTCCACTAAGTTGACCTGTGACCTCCATATAAGCACTATAGCATGCATGGTCATATGTGTACATCAGTCACAGTTGTTGACGTACACATGCATGCACACACACACACACACACACACACACACACACAAATAAAAAGAATTTTAAATAACCTGCCCACCCCCCCCCACTCCCACATACCACTAAAACAAAAACCAAAAGACTACTCTTCTCCTTTCTCATTATACAGAATCAGGGTCCTTTCTCCTTATAGAGTCAGAAGCTGATCAGAAAAGACTAGGAAAAAAAAAAAGCATAGAAAGAAGGTTTTCATGTTGAAAGGGATCCTTCAAAAACAACATGTTTACAGACTTCATAACCTTCAACTTTATCAATGTCAGCTCTCAAAATAACACTTATCAAAGTACAAAGGAATAGATATTCAATAATAAACTTATAAAGAAAAGTCTCAGCTGTGATAGCATCATTTACAAAAGTGGGACAAAACAACCATAAAGGCATCTTTTGTTGTTTAGTAAATAGTTCTAAGGATGGACTTACAGCAAATACAAGCATTCTACATACTAAGAAAAACTGCCAAGTCAGTGACTGGTTTACAGAGTTTATATATATATTTTTTTTATGTGTATGAGTGTATTGCCTGCATGTATGTGAGTGCACCCGTGTCATGCAATGCCGCGGAGGTCAGAAGAGGGCGTCGGATTCTCCTGGAACTGGCATTAAGGATGGTTTGTAGCTATCATGTGGGCATGTGGGTGCTGGGTATTGAACCCGAGTCCTCTGCAAGAGCAGTCAACTCTTAACCGCTGAGCCATCTCTCCAGGCCCTACAGAGTTTCTTTAGAAGGAATCCCTCTAAATCTATTGAACTCTTGGACCCCTTATGTAATATCCAGCAAAAACCATTGCTATTCAGTTGTGTTAGGAAAATAACAGGGTCAGGAGGACTTTTTTTTAAAATCTGGTCACATTTCCCAGAAGCAACTAAAGGAGAATTCTAGCACTGGAATAAATAAAATTGCTCTGAATATAAAAATATATTCTGAAACATTTGTCTACCTACCTTTGTACCTCAAGACAAAATCAGATTAATATTTCACAAACGCTTTCAATTAAGGTGGCATGTCTGTCTGGTAACTGGATGAAAGCTTGGAAGCTGGCTTAAGGTA
Source organism: Nannospalax galili (assembly GCF_000622305.1). Classification (NCBI taxonomy): domain Eukaryota; kingdom Metazoa; phylum Chordata; class Mammalia; order Rodentia; family Spalacidae; genus Nannospalax; species Nannospalax galili. Next base: position 2,490,257 of record NW_008353027.1, read on the forward strand.
CCAGAACTAAATAAAAGAGGTGGCCATTTTTCCTAGCAAATCTGTAAGTGCAGTCTATGACACTAGTGTCAGACAACTGCTTTTAAGTTCCAGGCACATAAATATGAAACAAAGGTTCAACTATCACTTTATATTGCTCAAGAGGCTTCACATGGGAAATTCCGTTGTATGGATTTAAGAATATAGTTTATTCTTTTAAAAGAAGAATCTGTTTTCAAATACACTGTATCTTAGTGCTTAAATCAATCCTTTATGTAATCTAACATTCACATTTAGACTGAAGTACATGTGAGTTCACGTGCTTTCTACATCCAAGTTATTCTATGAAGACAGTAATCAATCATTTACGGCAATTCAACACATTTATAAATCTTAAGGGTTAATAGCAAAGAAAATTTACCAAAAACTTAGTGTCAGTTTATCGTCAAAAATCTAATTGTGTGTGTCTCTTTGTGTGTGTGTGTGTGTGTATGTGTGTGTGCGTGTGTGTGTGTGCACAACAAGGGTTTTACTATGAAATAAAATTAATAGTAAAATTAAACAACACAATGAGGCTATGCCCTTTTATGCCCTTCTTGCATACAAGTAGTAGAAGGATTCAGGCGTTCCTCTCTACACTTTTATAGGGTCACATCAGATATCAATGGCAGTAAAAGTAGCAATACATATTACTGTGCTTAAGTGTCCTCCAAAGTTCACAACACTGGTTTTGGTTGATCTTGCCATTGTTATTGTTAGCAAGTAAGGAAATTATACTCAATCATCAATAATGTTAAATGTGAAAAAGACAACGTAAACAGAACAGAAAATACAGTAAAGCAGAAATTTAATGTAAAATCTTAAATTCTCAATCTTTAAAAAAGGCAGCATCTCCTAATGAAGAAACTATTACCAATTAAATGACTATGCATAAGAAAAGCCCTCCCATAAAACAATGCATGACTAATATCCGGGAGTGGTGGCACATGCCTTTATCCCAGCACTCAGGAGGCAGAGGCAGATCCGAGGATCTCTGTGAGTTCAAGGCCAGCCTGGTCTACATAGCAAGTTCCAGGCCAGCTGGGGCTACAGGGAAACCCTGTCTAAAAAAGACCACACACACACACACACACAAAAAAAAAAAATCAAATTCTTAATGAGCTATGATCATTTCTTTCATCTCATTATTTATAAACCAAAAAAGCAACCAATGAGAACATAAGTTTGAACTCCAGAATTCATGTGAAGAACAACAGCTGTGTGTAACATAGCTTGTTTTCTTAGTGATAGGGAAATGGTGACAGACAGATTCTGGGGCTCATACATAGGCCAGTCAGCCTAACCTCCCCAGTGAACTCCAGGCCAATGAGAGACCCTAATTCAAAAAGAGAGGTGGATGGTGCCTGAGGAATGACACTAAGGTTGTTCTCTGGCCCCTCACCACACATGCACACACTCATTAAATCTAGACTGTGAGTAGTAAGTCTCCCAGAAAAAGAGATAAGAGTCAAAGTTTGCACAAACTAAATATGTGAGTCGGGTTTAGTGGCACACGCCTGTAATTGTAGTATGCAATCAATGGGGGATTGTGTAAAGTTGAAGAGCAGCCTGGTCTACATAGGAGTTTCAGGCCAGTCCAGGTTACATAGTGAGTAGCTGTCTTAAAAAATAAAAATAAATAAATAAGGAAGAATATGAACCTATATATACACAAATAAGCATTTTGCAGTTACTGGTAATGACGTGTTTTTTGTTGATCTTGCCATTGTTAAAGTTAGCAAGTAAGGATCATAAAAATCAGCTGATAAATAATGCTATTGTTTTCTCAACTGAGTCTGACATTCAAACTAAAGGTTTTTTTTAAAATATTCTTCTTATTTTTATTTTGTGTGTATGCATGTATTCCCTGCACATAGGTAAGTGCACCTGTGTCATGCAATGCCCACGGACGACCGAAGAGGCTGTCAGATCCCCTGGAATTGGAGTTATGGACAACTGTTAGCTGCCATGTGGGTGGCAGGATTTGAACCCATGTCTTCTGCAAGAACCGTCAGTATTCTTAACCACTGAGCCATCTCTGCAGCCCCAGAAACTAAAGATATTTTAAGTCAACAGTTTTTCCACACTTTTAAAAGAGAAAATACATGCAGAAAGATGTTGACTACACCATCATGTGTTACAAAATCAAGAATTCAAGGGCTCAGCCAGGCACTGTGGCACACAACTTTAATGCCAACACTTGGGTGGCAGGCACAGGCAGATCTAGTCCAAGGCCAGGTGGGTCTACATGGCAAGTTCCAGTCCAGTCAGGGTTACATAGTAAGATCCTGTCTCAGAAAATAAAATTTAAAATAATAATTCAAGGGCTCAAAATAGTTAAGTATCCTAGGTTTAGGATCACCAAAAACTCTTTCTCAGATGACCATCCCATCAAAATACAGCTTATTGCTAGAGAAAAGGAGTTCCTATTTTTCTTTTCCCAAAAGCAAATGCCAGTTTAAATAAAGTAACTACTTCCTGTATTTGCAAGTAGTAAATATATCTTATCATAATAATAAAATACATAATAATGCTTAAGAAGAAACATAAAATACCCACACCACTGAAAGATAATATTAAACTTGTAACTAAGAGGAACTAAGGGAGCTGGTTATGGTAGCACACACCTGTAATCCCAGCACTTGACAAGTAGAAGCAAGCAGATCAGGAATTCAAGACCAACCTTGGCTATACAGTAAATCTGATGCCAGTCAGTGTTACACAAAAACCTGTCTTTAAAAAGGGGGCATGGGGGAGCAGCTGGAGAGATGGCTCAGTTGTTAAGAGCACTGGCTGCTCTTGCAGAGGACCTGAATTCAGTTCCCAGCACACACATAGTAACAACCATCTATAACTCCAGGTCCAACATTCCTTCTGACCTCCACATGCATGGGTGAACTTTTCATGCATGCAGGCAAAACACCCATACACATAAAAATAAAGGAATAAAAGTGTAGCTTAGTGGTAAACTCATGCTCAGCATATACAAGGCTCTGCGTTCAAGTCTCCATCCTCAGCATCAAAAAATGCGAGGAAGACAGAAAAACAGACACACTGTGGACTGTATTATAACAGGCTGATTACATATCTATCAGCTTTAACAAAACCACTACGGTAACAGTAAATGAATGTTTTTGAAGAACAGCCGATAAGACAAAAGAGAGAAATTCAAGCTTTGGAAGTTAGAAAGCAGGTATTAATTATATTTTATCTTGCCAGATAATATGTGTTGTCTTGTCTGAACAAAAAGAAGAATCATAAATCAGTAACAGCAAAGTCTAAAGAAGGCATGTGACCCAGATGACAGAACCCTTAAAGCCTGTAGAATTGGTAATATTATATACCACTTAAACTTAGAAAATGGGTCTAAAAACAGAACAGCTGAAAGTTTAATATAACCTACACTCTCAGACCTCTACAACTTACCAACTCTATGACAAGAAAGGCCCCTCATTAATCTGACAGAAATATGAGACTTAAAAACCAAGA
>NW_008353027.1:2493823-2497413 GCF_000622305.1 Nannospalax galili
AAGCAAGAACAGCTAACACATTTTAAAAGTTTACTTGATGAACACTGACACTCCAAACCATTTTTCCTTAGCTATCTTTCAGAGTGCTAACATCGTCCTTGAAAAGTTTGCTCTGAGAAATGCGACTAGCTCAAAAGTTAAAGGAAGCCAACATTAGGGGAAGGTCCTTGAGGCCAATGTCCACACAGACGAGCCTACACCAAAGCCTCTAGGAAACAAACAAGCCTACACCAAAGCCTCTAGGAAACAAACACACACACGCACACACACACACACACATGCACACACACACACACTCACAGAGCTTTACTATGTTCTACCAAAAATCAGATAGATGCATCTAACTTGGAGGACAACATATAAAACAAGTAAAAACAAAACCAAAAAGCAAAAGGAAATAATAAACAAGAAAAACAGGTTCTCAGAGAAAACACAACGATTACATCCTTGAAGTAAGAACAGTATACATTTTTTTAAAAAAGGAAATTTAAAAAAAACCTTCATAAAGTAATAATGTGAGAGATGCAAACTTAAAAGAAGATTAGAAGACTATGGTGATTATTTTTTGTCAATTTTAACGGTGATTAGTTTTTGTCAATTTTAGCAAATTAAAGAAACCTGGGTATAGAGAACTTTAATGGAAGAACTGCCTTCATCAGTGATCTATGGGCCTATGCATGGTCATTTTCTTGATTATTGATTGATATAGGAGAGCCCAGACCACTGTGAGCAATGCCATCCCTGGGGAGGTGGATCTGGGTTGTGTAAGACAAAGAAGCTGAGCAAGTCAGGAGGAAGCAAGCCAATAAGCAGCATTCCTCCATGATTTCTGCTGCCTTGAGTTCCTGGATGATGGACTGTAACCTGCAAGTCAGATAACCCCTTCTGGCCCCAAGTTGCTTTGGTCATGAGGTTTTGTCACAGTAACAGAAACCAAACTAGGATAGGCAAAGAGTATGCTGAAGAGGTGTAACACAGAGGGAAATAGAAACAAGAGAAAAGGTAACAAAATTGGTAGGCTAATCTAAGAGGTCTAATATTAAAAGAGTTGAAGAGACAAAGAAGGAAAGATCATCAAAGTCCTAATTAATAAAAATTTCTCATGCGTTCCAATTACAGAAGTGTCGGGTTAAAAGTGCCTGAGTATTATCCCAACAAATGAATAAACTATATCCAAACAGGACACATATACATGAAATTTTAGAATGGTAAGGATAAAGTAGATTACACACATTTTTGGAAGGAAAAACTACAGGTTTCAGTGGGACATGGTGGCACACACCTTTAATCCCAGAACTCAGAAGACAGAAACAAGAGGATCTCTGTTAGAGGCCAGCCTGGTCTACATAATTAGTTCTGGGCCAGCTTGGGCTACAGAGAGACCCTGTATCAAAAACCACAAAACAAAAACAAGACAAACAAAACCAAAAAAGATAAAACAATAAACAAACAAGCAAATAGCTACAATATGATAAGAAACAGATCTAAAAATTACTAAGATTTGAAAAGGAAGAAATAAAACTATATTTAGAGATTATATTAACTATATAGAAAATTCCAAAAAATTTTATAAGACAAAAAATCCAACCTAAAACTGGGTATAGAGAACTTTGATGGAAGAACTGCCTCCATCAGTGATCTATGGGCCTATGTATGGTCATTTTCCTGATTACTGATTGATATAGGAGATCCCAGACCACTGTGAGCAATGCCATCCCACTTGTTAATTCTTGCCCTTGTTTCCTGGGCTATTGGTGTCCGGTTTAGAAAGTCCTTTTCTACACCTATATCTTGTAGGTTTTTCCCAATGTTTTCTTCTAAGAGTTTCAGAGTTTCAGGCTTTACTCATGAGGTTTTGTCACAGTAACAGAAACCAAACTAGGATAGGCAAAGAGTATGCTGAAGAGGTGTAACACAGAGGGAAATAGAAACAAGAGAAAAGGTAACAAAATTGGTAGGCTAATCTAAGAGGTCTAATATTAAAAGAGTTGAAGAGACAAAGAAGGAAAAATCATCAAAGTCCTAATTAATAAAAATTTCTCATGCGTTCCAATTACAGAAGTGTCGGGTTAAAAGTGCCTGAGTATTATCCCAACAAATGAATAAACTATATCCAAACAGGACACATATACATGAAATTTTAGAATGGTAAGGATAAAGTAGATTACACACATTTTTGGAAGGAAAAAACTACAGGTTTCAGTGGGACATGGTGGCACACACCTTTAATCCCAGAACTCAGAAGACAGAAACAAGAGGATCTCTGTTAGAGGCCAGCCTGGTCTACATAATTAGTTCTGGGCCAGCTTGGGCTACAGGGAGACCCCGTATCAAAAACCACAAAACAAAAACAAGACAAACAAAAACAAAAAACAAAAAAGATAAAACAATAAATAAATAAGCAAATAGCTGCAATATGATAAGAAACGGATCTAAAAATTACTAAGATTTGAAAAGGAAGAAATAAAACTGTATTTAGAAATTAAATTAACTATATAGAAAACTCCAAAAAATTTTATAAGACAAAAAAAAAAACTTAAAACTAAGTAAGAGAATTCAGCAAGGTCATAGGGATATAAAATCAAGACTCAAAAATCTTTGCAGAAGGTCAGGGAGATGTTTGAGTGGGTACAAAGCACTTACTGCACAAGCCTGAGGATATAAGCCTCACCCACAGAAACTACATAGAAAGTCGAAGGTAGTGGCATGCATGTGTAATCCCAGCACTCCTACAGTGAGGAGATGGGAGAGAGAGACAAGACAATCACCAGAAGCTCACAGGCAAGCTACCTTGGAGTAAAATACACAGTAGCAGAAAAAAACAAGAGACCCTACCGCCCAAGATGAAAAGGCAAGAACAAACTCCCCAAAGTTGTGCTCTGACTTCCACATGTGTGCCCACACCTAACACATACATAAGCACATACAAAAAATAAATTAAGTTTTTTAAGTTTGCAGAAACCCAAATTTAATATGATATACCATTTACAAGCCAGGCATGGTGGCACACATCTTTAATCCCAGCACTTGGGAGGCAAGCAGATCTCTGTGAGATTGAGGTCAGCCTGGTCTACATATTGAGTTGCAGGCCAGCTGGGGCTACAGGGAGACTCTGTCTTTAAAAAAAATAAAAATAAAAATTTACAACTGCCCTAAAGAAAATGAAAAAAGACTGTTATCTGCTTAACAAAGCATGCACAAAGTCCTTATCTGAACTGGACAAAATGCTAAATGAAAGAATGAAATCAAAGACCTAAATAAGGAAGCACATTGGTTTACTGTACTTCTAATCAAGACCCCAGCAAGGTGTTTTTGTTTGCTTGTTTGTAGGCAGAGACAAATTTATGACAAAATTCACACAGAAAGGTAAAGTAACCAGAATAGCTAATGCATTCTTGACAAAGAAAAAATAAGATGGGATGAATTTTTCTAATATTAAGGCTTCTAATATTAAGACTTACTGTTACCTACAATAATCAAGATTGCATGTATTCATTCAACAGAATAAATACAAAGCCCAGAAGAGAATGACACAAACATACCCAACTGAATTTTGTTTACCTGGTAGGTCTGTCTAGAATTGAAGATCA
>NW_008353027.1:2497604-2503774 GCF_000622305.1 Nannospalax galili
CTCTCTCTCTCTCTCTCTCTCTCTCTCTCTCTCTCTCTCTCTCTCTCTGTGTGTGTGTGTGTGTGTGTGATCACATACAGCTGTAATTTCAGCACCCGGGAGGCTGAGGCAGGAGGACCTTGAGTTTTAGGGCAGTCAGAACTACATAGTGAAACGGTCTCTCCAAAAAAGACTGTTAAATGTTTGAAAAAACAAACTAAAGATTGGGAGAAAGTATTTGCAAATGACATTCCTGATAAAGCACTATTCTCTTGAATATATAAAGGAGTCTAATAATAGTGTTTAAAAATACACCTGTCACTTAAAATTAACAAGTTTTTTTTTTTTTGAGACAGGGTCTCTCTGTAGCCCCAGCTGTCCTGGAACTCACTATACAGACCAGGCTGGCCTTGAACTCACAGAGATCTGCCTGCCTCTGCCTCCTGAGTGCTGGGACTAAAGGCATGCACTGCCATGCCGGTTTTTTACTTCTAGGGTTTTCTACCTCTCTGTGGCACCTACTGTATCTCTAAGCATTCTGTATTCTCAATGTAATATCACCTTACTGAGTGGATGGTGTTATATTGCTAATACATTAGCAAAATCTGAATTTTCACAGGAATTACATATTATGTATGATAATCATGATTGAGCCTAGTCTATACTAAGCCATTCACAGAATACTTAAAATCTCAGGGAAGCTTTCTCTTATGCCCCATATCAAAACAAAAAGATTTAATCAAGAGCCAAACATGGTGGGGCACACCTATAATCCCAGCACTCAGAAGCTGAGGCAGGAGGACTGTCACAAATTCAGGGCCAATCTGGACTATATAGCAAGAGCTTGCTTCAAAAATCAAAATAAATTTTTAATCTAAAAGGTTGTGAAAATTGGTTTGGTAAGTAAATGTTCAAATTTTACAAGTTATCAAAAATTCCTATTATCAAAGAAAGGTTAAATTCAACTTAACAAAAAAAACCTTTTCTCGGGCTATTATCTTCAAAATATCTGCCCCGTCAGGCATGGTGGGGCATGCCTCTAATTACAGAACTTGGGAAACAGAAGCAGGTAGATCTCTGTAAGATTGAGGCCAGCTGGGGCTACAGGGAAACCCTGTCTCAAAACACCTAAAAAATAAATAAATAGGGACTGGAGAGATGGCTCAACGGTTAAGAACACTGGTTGTTCTTGCAGAAGACCCGGGTTTAAATCCCAGCACCCACATGGCAGCTAACAACTGTCCTTAACTCCAGTCCCAGGGGATCGGACAACTGCTTCTGTCCTCCACGGGAATTGCACAACACGGGTGCACTCACCTACATGCAGGCAATATACGCATACACATAAAATAAATAAAATGTTTAAAGAACTAATAAACAACAACAAAGAAAATCGCAGCTGCTCAGCTAAATCTATTTTATCTCTACTTCTAAAATAAATAATGTTAATAAATGATTTGATTAAAATTTTATGATTTGAACATCCCTTCAGCAGTATCCAGTAACATTTCCTGGTATTTTGGATTTAAAAGTATGCCAATTGGGGCTGGAGGGATGCCTCAGCAGTTAAGAGCACTGACTGCTCTTGCAGAGGACCCAGGTTCTATTCCCAGCACCCACATGGCAGCTAACAACCGTCTCTAAGTCCAGTTCCAGGGGATCCTACTCCTTTTTGCAAAGAAGATGATACAGGAAAAATGGATGAAAAAATACTAGTTTAAACAAGCCAGGCATGGTGGCAGATGCTTGTAGTCTCAGCACTCTGGAGGCAGAGGCAGGAAGATCTCTGTGCATTAGAGGCCAGCCTGGTTTGCACAGCGAGTTCCAGGCCAGGTGGGGCTACAGGGAGGCCCTGTCTCAAAAGGACCAAAAAAAAAAAAAAAAAAAAAAGAAGACGAGGAAGAAGAAGATATTGGGCACATGCTAATGGTGACTGTCTCTGAGCACAGGGAACGAATGGAGTGTTCTCCCTTTGTTAACTTCCACCCTGTCTGCATAGCCGTATGATGTTCCTAAAATGAGCACAATGAAAACAACTCTTGCATAAGGAACTGAAAATACACTTTGGCAGAAATAGTCCTAAATGAAAGTCAGTGACAAGAACTATGGGAATAAGGTATCAAAATAAATGTACTAATCTAAAGAGAACGGAAAATATGGTGAACATGTTTTAATATAATTGAAAACTATATCTAAAATCATTCTATACCTTATAATTAATTAAAGAACTGACTTGAAAAAAATGCTTGTACCATAATTTGCATTGCCATCATATTCAACAACGTTATTTTCTAAAAAGCGTTTCTAAAATTTCAGATAAAACTCATAGCACATACTGCTGTAAGGCCTTCATTATTACAAATGTTGACATCCGCACTGTACTCCAATAATTTACTCATGCATTTCTTCTGTCTGTAAAGAAAAAAAAAAAACACACAGCAGGTAACTGATACTAGAAAAATGTAAAAATGGCAATTATTGTACTGAAATATTAACTACAATCAACACTAGATTATGAACATCTATATTAGATAATACCTGCATCCAAACTTTCAAAGTATAACTGAATACTTAATTGAATACTATTTGAAATAAAATACAAAACTGTTTCTATGACACAAAATAAATGATAAAGAAATGGCACAATCAGGTTTCCATGTCATTGGGATAAGTTTATTCAAACTGTTGAGTAATTTCTAGCTTTAACTAAATTGAATAATGGCCTTCATTTTTAATATAAGAAAAAAATCTAATGAGTAGGCAATGAATACAGCAGAATACCTCAATGTTGTATTCCCTACATTCTCGACTGCAAAATAAGAGAAGACAATTTTTAAATATAAAATATAAAACAGGTTTGAGACCCTGTACAAAAAAAAATTACAATACCTAAGCAGATTAGCAAAATGCACGAATATGAACCCCTCTACCAACTTCACTGTTTGCATTTCAGTTATGGATAAAGTACACTTAACATAAAATTTATCATCCTAACTATTTTTTTGTTTGATTTTTTTTTGAGATAGGATTTCACTACGTCACCCTGACTGGCCTAGAAATACCTATGTAGACAAGGCTGGCCTCAAACTCAGAGAACTGCCTGCCTCTGCATGCCCAGCTTATCTTAACCATTTTTTTAAATTTATTATTTTTATTTTATGTGTATGAGTGTATTGACTGCATGTAGGTAAGTGCACCCGTGTCATGCCCATGGAGGTCAAAAGAGGTTGTCGGATCCCCTGGAACTGGAGTTATAGACAGTCGTTAGCTGCCATGTGGGTGCTGGGATTCAAACCCGGGTCTTCTGCAAGAACAACCAGTGTTCTTAATCGCTGAGCCATCTCTCCAGCCACGATCTTAACCATTTTTAAGTCTACAGTTCTATATTTTATTTATAATAAAGTCCTCAAGGTTCATTTATGTTATAACACATGTCAGAAAATTCTTTTCTGTTAAGGTTGAACCCTGTTCCACTACCTGCATAGTCCTCATTTTCCTTTTACATTTGTCAGTTGATAGACACTTGGCTGCTTCCACATCTTAGCATTATAAACAATGTTGCTAAGTATATAGCAACATTTTTTTAGATCTTGTTTTCAGTTCTTTTGGGTATACACCTACAAGATGAAAGGCTAAATCATACAGTAACTCTATTTTTAAACTTTTGAGGAACTACCATAATTGTCTTTCACAGCAGCTTTACCATTTTATATCGCCACCCACCTACATGGGTTCTAATTTCTCTACAGTTTGGCCAATGCTTTTTAGTCTTGGGAGGTTCTTGAGGGGGAGGGTTGTGGTTTGGTTTTTTTTTTTTTTTGGAGGTTGTTGTTTAATAGTAGTCATTCTATTGGGTGGAATTGATACTTCATATGCTTCTGCATTTCCTAATTACTGATACTGAGCATCTTCTCACACACTTACTGATCATTTCTGTACCACTGTAGAAGTGTTTTTTCAAATAAGTCTTCTGAGCATTTCTGAATATATACTCAATTCATTTTTCTTATAGACTGATCCATTCCTTGTTACTATTCAATATTCATCTTAAATTCTACTTCAATAATAACACATTAAGAGTCTTATGAACTAGATGGAACGACACACCCCTCTAAGATTCATTTTCTACCTGGCCTAGTGATATATACCTTTAATCCCGGCACTTGCGAGGTAGAGGCAGACAGATCTCTGTGAATTCAAGTCCAGCCTGGTCTACATATTGAGTTCTAGGTCAGCCAAGACTACAAAGTAAAACCCTGTCTCAAAAAAAAAAAAAACACAAAAACAGAAACAGGGCATGGTAGTACACTCAGAGGCAGAGGCAAAGGCAGGCAGATCTCTATGAGGCCAGCCTGGTCTACATAGCGAATTCTAGGCAAGCTGCGACTTAAAGGAGACTCTGTCTCAAAAAAAGATTCACTTCTATAAGAGACTGGAAAGTACTCAGCCTTAAATGAGGCATCTATATCATATACCCCAAAAGCCCAGGATCATCATGAAGAGGGAGTGAAAGGATTTAAGAGCAGTGGATGACTTCAACAAAACAGGGTTTTCCAGACAGATGAACGTAAGAACACAGCAGTTGTACACATGAACTCAGTGATTATGACAGCATGTACAAGACCTGCACAAGCTCAAACCAGACAAAATTCCAGCACGGAGCAGGGAAAGTGGGCATGAAGGCCCACCCCTAGGTGAGGCGCTAAAGGCAACTGACAGCTGTTGGAAAAGGTAAAGTCAGTTTTCTTGAAGGGTGTGATACCTGGAAAGCAGACCACATTCTAGGAGATGGACTCACATCTGAGAGCATTTGGGGACCACAAAATAGACCCAATGAGCTTTAAAGGAAAAAAAGGACCCCAAGTTGGGGGACTATAAGGAGATGGGAGTGGATCCGAGAGAAGATGGAAGGAAGAGTTAAATATGATAAAAATACGTTGTATGAAATTCCTAAAACTAAATTATTTTCAAAAGATTCATTTTCAGGTTGGAGAGATGGCTCAGCGGTTAAGAGCACTGGCTGCTCTTAAAGAGGAGCTGGGTTCAGTTCCCAGCACCCACATGGCAGCCAGTAACTGACTATAATTCCAGTTCCAGATTTCCTCTTGACCTCCGTAGGCACTTCACAACACAGATGCACTTACATACATACAGGCAATACACTCATAGGCATAAAATAGAAATATTTTTTTGCTTGTGAGCCTGAGCCTTTAACAGCTATGCCAGCTCTCCAGCCCATAAAATATTTGTTTTAAAAAGATGCATTTTCTATAGGTATCTCTCACAGCAATCAATTATGAGAGAGATAGACAAACAGACGCATGATATATACTCAGTAATGAATTAAGGAAATATAACTGATGGAATGAAGTAAATAATAATCATATAAAATACCACAGTGTAGTATCATGAATGTTTATATAATACACACAGTATTATCACATAATAGCATATCATATACAACATATGGCATACAGAGTACAAAATATATATTAAATTAACTAGTTCATGAACATCTTCATATCAGGGATTATATAACTATTTAATTAAGCCAGTACTCAGCATAACCAGACACATTAATTCTCAATAAGGCTTTACCAATTGATTACTAATAAAATATTCAATCTTGTGAGTCAACAGCTAGCACTGCAAAATAACTTTCTTTTAACTTTGTTTTCTTTTGGGTTTTTTTTTGTTTTTTTTTTTTACTTTTCTTGCTGATTTCTTGCCCCTTTGGTCATTTTGAGACAGGGTCTCCCCATAGCCACAACTGGCCTAGAACCCACTATGTAAACCAGACTGGCCTCAATCTAACAGAGATCCACCTGCCTCTGCCTCCCAAATGCCGGAATTAAAGTTATGTGTCACCAAGTCCAGACCACATTTCAAATCTGACCAATGTATAACCTAAGGACAAACAAGTCTTTCTAATATTTTGTATAATCAAATTAATGCAGTTATTTTCCTGTCCAGATACTTTAACAGTTATAAGAAACTTATAGTGACCCAGATGAAACAGGGAACAGTCACCCAAGTGCTCTAAAATGAGGCTTATACTAGAAAGGAGTCATCCAGCCTGATGGCTCACATGGGTAATCCCAGAGCTTAGGAGACTGAGGCAGGAGGATCACTGAAAATTCAAGGCCAGCTTGAGCTACAGAGATCCTGTCAAAAAAAGATAATAATAATAA
>NW_008353027.1:2503897-2518366 GCF_000622305.1 Nannospalax galili
CTAATGGTGACAAGAGAAATACTAAAGCCGGTCAAGGAACAGATTCTGTCCACCTGACAGTGACAGACGAGGGAGCAAAAGACACCAAACTGGACCAGCAAAAAGGATGAAATTCTATGACTTCAGTATAGACAAATATGACTTCATAACACAATTATAGTAGAAAGCTATTCCTGAAAATATCAGTAGCTCCAGGAAGTAACAAAGTCGTTAGTAAAAACTTATTGAGTACCTCTACACTGTACAAGGCATCCATTCAATAAGCAATAAAAATTTTAATGTTTAAGCACTGAATGTCAAAATAATCTTGTTAGAAGTAGAAAGGCATCCAAATTAAAGACTAGGTCACAAACTCACTGTTTTTCATCTTGTTGACTTGCTAAATGAGTCATGTAATAGCTGTCCTACTTCTCCACCTTTGGAAGGTAATGATCTTTTTTCAATTGTTATTGACAAAGTGTGGTCAAAAGTATTTCATATGTGCTTCAAAAGCACTTTATTTCAGGAAAACCTTACCTGGAAAATCTTTCTAGCAGACCAAGAATACGGTGTCTTTCAAGTCTGATACCTATTTCCTGGTCCTTACACAGAGTGTGTTTAAGTCAGAGGATTTTTTTCCACCCCTCCTCTGTACCAATTTGTCCTTTCCTTTATAGGTATTCAGAGACATTCTAAGATAGGTAACCTTTCAAGAAAGATCTTTGTCATTATCTATCCTATCACTAAAATTAACATACCTGAAAGATAATGATTTACTCTATGACTCTAGGTATGACACATTACAACACACCTAATGTGGCAAGTACAAAGAGCTGTTTAATTGGCACCTTGTTACTATTAAGCCAGTGAACAATTAAATTGGCTCACATATTAATTTATGAAGTGGGAAAGATCAAACAGACCTTAGACCAAATACTATGCCTTTCCCCTACCTACTCTAAGCAAAACTATGGTTCATATCTTCTCGGTTCAATATGCATCTTTATATGAAAAATTTGGTCTCAAGTTAATGCAATGGATAATTTTATCTCCACAGTCATTCATTTATGCTGCCATGTCCATTATTTAGAATCCCTGTCCAGAACAGAAACCAAAATATAGGATTAACTAAAAGAAGGGTCACAACAGGAATGTATATTGACAGAGAAGTTTTACAGTATTTAAAACAGACTTATAAACCTAAATTTCTCAAGGCCTGGATCAAAAACTATCTATTTTCATTTTCAATTTAATTCCAATCATTGTGGTATCATTCCTCAATCCTACTGAATTTTAAGAAGCAGGGTAAAGGAAAAGAAATGTGACACCTGAATTATGTGGCAGAAAAAGACAGTAAAACATCATCAAAAGCATAATAGGGCTGAAAAAAGCACACAGTAACAAATGGTATCAATTAGTTCGAGTCCTATCACACATGGTGGCTAACAACCATCCATAACTCCAATGCCCTCTTCTGACCTCCTCCAGCACTGAACAGCATGGGTACACTTATACACATGCAGGTAATACACTCATACAATAGAATAAAAATAGTAAGTCAGGTGTGGTAGCACACGCCTTTAGTCCCAGCACTTGGGAGGCAGAGGCAGGTGGACCTCTGTGAGTTCAAGACCAGCCTCATCTACATAGTAAGTTCCAGGCCACCTGGGGCTACAGGGAGACCCTGTCTCAAAAAAAGACCAAACAATTAAAAAAATATAAATAATAAATATTTTTAAAATTAGGAATAACCAGGATTCTCAAGGAAAAAAACAAAAACATATGCCATCTTTAAATTTTTCACATTTTGGAAACACTAGTGTTGCTTTTTCTTTTAAATACATTATTTACTTTGGGCGTGGTGGCACATGCCTGTAGTCCCAGCACTCAGGAGGCAGAGGCAGGAGATCTCTGTGAGTTCAAGGCCAGCCCAGTCTACATAGTGAGTTCCAAGACAGCTGGGGCTACAGGGAGATCCTGCTTCAAAAAGACAAAAAAAAAAAATTATTTACTTAGATAACTTTTTCTCCATTTTAATGGTTAATCTCAATTGTCAGGCCTATGAGATCTAGAATCACATGGGAAACAAGTCTCTGGGCATGCCAGTGGAAGACTATCTTGATTTCATCAACTGCAGTAAGAAGGTCAGCACACTGTGGGTGACACCATTCCTTGACTGAGATCCTGGACTACGTAAACGAAAAAAGCAAGCTGAGCAGCAGCATGCAATCAATACTCTCTGCTTCCTGACTGCAGAGGAACTATGAGAAGCTGCTTCAAGCTTCTGCTGCCTGACTTCACTAAGATGAACTGTGAGCCAAAATAAATCTTTTCTCCCTTAGTTGTTTTTGTCAAAGTCTTTTATCATAGCAACAGGAAAAGAAACTAAGACACCAGTTAAATAAGAAATAGGGCTGTGGGTATGGCTCAGAGGTCAAACTTTTGCCTATCATGAACAAGGCCTTGAACTAAATCTCAAGCACTGCAAATAAACAAATAAATGAAAAATAAGTTCAGTATTGGAAGCTACCCTTAGCTAGAAAGCTTACTCTAATACAATTCAGTCTCAAAAAACTATAAACTGGGAATAACATAGTCACTGTCTTTAGTTACACTAATAAAATTTCTAACCAAGCAGTTTTAGAAATAAGCCAAGGAGGTAAAAGTGGAAAAAGATTATCAGGGAAAAAGATAACAAAAACATAAGGTAAAATGTTATTATATCCAAGAAATACTAAATCTTCATTTTGAAGAAAAACGTTACTGAAAATTTCATAGATTATTAAATGAGTCATTTGAAAATTTAATAAAATAATCCAAGACTTACTTTAAAGAGAAAACACAGACTTTGAAACCAAAAATAATTCTAAAAAATCAAATATGCTAAGTGTTTGTAATTTTTCTCAAGACAAATACTGAGAAGAAAAAAGAATGAAGGAATGATTAACTACTGTTTAACTACTGTTAGGACTGACAATACGTTCATTAAGAAAATTAAAATTTACCCATTTCTAGCAGCCAAATGAAGAGGTGTACAGCCTGAAATATCTTGATAGTCAGGATTTGCTCCTTTCTTTAACAGCAGAACCAAGCATTCCACTGATCCACAGCTAAAACAGTATTAAAAGACAGTTCAGATACATACAACAGTCATACTAGACAAAATTTAAAAACAAATAAAACCTACTGAAGGTCCTAATTTACCTACAAATTTAACCTGTATCACACAAAAAATTATCCTCTATCTTCAAGATGTTGCACTGTACCATGAAAGCAAGCTCAAGCAAACCAAAATAAAAAATTAATGTTTTTTGGTTTTCTAGAAGCTAGTTAATCATGAACAATTAATTTCAATACACCTATCTAAATACCAAAAAGACAGGTAACAATCAGCCATTGATTGACTACATAGTAGAAGACTGTTAATAAAAATAATACTCCTGGGGCTGGAGAGATAGCTCAGCAGTTAAGAGCACTGACTGCTCTTGTAGAGGACCCGGGTTCGATTCCCAGCACCCACATGACGGCTATGAACCGTCTTTAACTCCAGTTCCAGGGGAATCAGAAGCCCTCTTCTGACATGCTCAGCACTGTACAACATGGGTACACTCACATACATGCAGGCAATACACTCATACACACAAAATAAAAATAATAAAATATTTTAATAATAATAATAATAATACTCCCACCTAGGGGGAACCATGGAGCTCTTGACTTCACCTGTAGTTAACATGTCCTTTTTACCCCTTATAGTGGTGAGATACAGGAAATTCTGGTGAAAACACACTCTACACACATCTAGACAATCCCTATGCCAAACCTAAAATAAGGTAGGACAGACAACAGGAACAGGAGACTTGAGCTCAATATCAAAGTAAACAATTTATGTCAAAAGACTACACAGCACACTGTGGCTAAACAGGATAAAGAACCACTTGGCTGCCAGTTCTTATCTTTCCCCATAATTACTGAGAGAACACTAATTCAAAACTGATACTTACTCTAGACCAGAGTTTAATGCAAAATATCTTTTTTAGTCTTACTTTGCTGCAATGTGAAGTAAGCTTCTCTTCACCCGTTCAAATGCATAATTGACATCAAATTTTGAATTTGATAGTAGTTCAGAAACAGACCTATGACACCCCCGCCAAAAAAATAAAAGGAATTGATACATAAAAACAAGTTTTTAAAGACAACTAACTCAAATTAACAGTCTTTTAGTAATTCTTGCTAACTCAGTTTCTTCTCATTTACCAAAAACGCAGGGCTCTGTTCTCTTACTATAGCACAGCAGTCACCAGAGTAACATCCCAAATCAGTCAACCAAACATGCTGGCACAAACCTGTAATCCCAACAGTGGGAAGCTGAGGTGGGAAGACCTCAAGTCTAAGGTCATACTAGGCCACACAGTGAGATCTTGTCTCAAAAACAAAGGAAAGGAAAGAAGAAGCCTAATTCCCTTGACCAATAATCTCGCACTGGAGGTGTGCTGCTCTCCCACTCGGACAGTGCTATCTTACCTGGTCTGAGGACACCCAAGAGTAAGCTGCTTTCAGCTCTCTTAAGATTCTTGAGAAACAAAGGGAGCGTTCTTGGCTTCTTCCCTTGTCAAAAGTGAGCCGAATAAAGACAAAAACATTTTTTCATCATACTGCCGGCTGCTCCTGCAGAGAACCTGAGTTCAGTTCCCAGCACCCACATGGCTGCTAACAATGATCTGTAACTCCAGTTCCAGGGGATCTGACACCCTCTTCTAGCTTCCATGGTCCCTAGGCACGGTAAGCAGTACACATACACATACAGGCAAAATACTCATACACATAAAAATTTTCAAAAAAATAAAAATAACATTTCAAATGTGTTTCATTAGTTTCTCTTCACTTTGTTCTCTTTATATATTTTCTCCTTGCTTCCCTTCATGCCAAAGTACACAATTACTAAAATAAGGTGACTGCCACAAGGATAAAATTCCTTCAACAACCAGTAACTCTGTATGTCTTTACAAGAGCACTGTGTGTGTGTATGTGTATGCATAACATCTCAACATTTATACCTCTCAAAAAGCATAAATTGCCAGGCCTGATGGCACACGCCTTTAATCCCACCACCCAGGAGGCAGAGGGAGGCGAATCTCTGTGAGATCAAGGCCAGCCTGGTCTACATGGCAAGTTCTAGGCCAAAACTGGGGCTACAGAATGAGAGCCTATACCCAGAAAAAAAGCATAAACTTATAAAACAAGCACTCACCTGTGCTGATCAGCCATAACCATTGGCATTAATGTGTAAACAGCAGTTTCATTATCTAAGTAAAAAATAAACAGAAAAAGAATTAATGTAGCTGTTATTTTTTCCAACATACAATATGTAAGATTAGAATTTTCTTAATTCACATAAAAAGTGAAAAGAGACAAAATAAAGTAAGAACAGTGCAGATTACTAAAGACATTGCAAAATTCACAACACTGCAGAATTTCTCACCTCTTACTGGTTATCCCTGCTATGCTGTCATAGAGGAGCCTAGCTTCTGGGTATAAAAACAAAATCGGAGAGCTAGTATTTTCTGCAGTTTCACCAAGTGAAATTTTATTTCCAAAGGGGTATTTTGCAGACATCCTGTTTTACTGTAATTAAGTTTAATTTTGGAATTTTTTAAGTATTACAGACATTAAAGATACGAATGCTAAAATAATTTTAAACCTTAAATATATGGCAGGTATGGTGGCTCTACCTGTCACAGTACTCCAGGGCTGAGACAAGAGGGCTGCCCTCAGAGGATGGCTACACAGTCAACCTGGGCTACTGGGGGAAACCCTGTCTCAAAACAAAACAAAATAAAAGCTAGAAAGGGGCCCGTGAGGGGACAGGAAAGAGGTTTAAAGAGACGGCTAGGGATGGGGCTGGAGAGATGGCTCAGCTGGTAAGAGCACTGGCTGCTCTTTTGGAGGATCCAGTCCCATATACACAATAACCAAAAGGTCCACAATATAATACCATTCTTTTTTAATATAATACTATTCTTAATATATATATAGATATAGAGATAGAGATAGATATATTATCAATATACAATGCATAGTCTTTATCCTCTTCTATTTCTTTAAAATGCTGATCGCAACCTAGTATATTGTTCTCAGTAGCTACCAATCATCATGAAAAGTTCCACAGGTGGTATACGAACACAAGGAAACAATGCTGTCTGGACACCCCAGGTATTTGCACATTTGAATTCACAGCAGTTGTTGACAGCATACTTAAGACCTGTGTAGATCCAAGCCAAACAAAATACCAGCATGGAAGGGAGAGCTGGGCAAGAACCCCCAGCCCTAGCTAAGGAAGTGCTGAGAGAGCAAAGACTCAGCTTTCTTCAAGGGTTTGACACCTGGTAGGTGGACCAGACTCCAAAGGCAGACCAACACCCAAGAGCATTTGGGAAACCCAAATTAGACTCCATAGGCCTTTAAAAAAAGAAAAATAATAATTGATGTCTTGAAGCTGCAGGGGGTGGGGGATAGGGGAAGGTGTCTGAATATGATCAAAATACATTGTAAAATTCTCAAAGAATCAATAAAAATATTTTTTAAGTTAAAAACATTTAAAAAATGAGGACACAAAGTTGAGTGGGTAGAGAAAGGGGAAATCCGAGAGGAGGTGGAGAAGGGGGTGAATATGATCAAAATACACTGTATGAAATCTCAAAGAATCTTTTTTTAATATTTTATTATTTTTTATGTGTATGAGTGTATTGCCTGCATGTATGTGAGTGCATCCATGTCGTGCAATGCCGTGGATGTCAGAAGAGGGTTTCAGATTCCCCTGTAACTGGAGTTAAGGATGGTTCATAGCCACCATGTGGGTGCTGGGACTCGAACCTGGGTCTTCTACAAGAGTAATCAGTCAGTGCTCTTAACCACTGAGCCATCTCCCCAGCCCCAAGAATTTTTTTTAAGACCAGAAAACAGTTGAAATCACTGCCCTAAGCTTCTTTGGCATTATAATATTTTTTTTCTCACATTATTCACCCTGAGCTTCTAAACTATGACAACTCCAATTAAGTCACTCCACGATAAACAGTCATAAACAGGCAATACCTGTATTTGTGGATTTGAATGTCTCAATCTAGGCAATCCAAGCCTGACATGGTGGCACTTATCTATAATCTCAGCACTCAGGAGGTGGAGTCAGAAGGATTGCCTTGGAGTTGACCAGGTCAGCCAAGGCTACATTACCAGATGGAGGCCATCTCAAGAAAACAAACCAAAACAAAGCACACAACTTAAGTGAGCACTGGTGAGTTTCATAAGGTTTCCATTGATTTTATTGATAAAGCTTTTATTTTCATTAAAATGCAGGTGCATTTATTCTGTTATATCTGATCTTATTAAAATACAGATCACATCACTAAATGCTAAGGATAGTGAAACAAATATAATGACAACTGTAATGGTAAAATGAGACTACCTAAGAAATACTATGCTAAATATTTATTCTCAGATACTTTCTTCTCTACACTCATGAAGGTATCTTGAAAAGTAGACATACAGTTAAAGTTTTCAAAGGGACAAGAAAAGTTTAATCTCTTGCTTTATCAGATAGACCAGCCACTTTTATTAATACACTTTTGGAACTAAACCACTCAGCAGGAAACCTGAGTGAGGAAGACACTCCTATTCATTATCTGTATTTTCAGTTCCTTAAGATGAAGTAATTTCAGGAGAAAAAGAGATGGCTCAACAGTTAAGAGCACTAGCTACTGTTTCAGAGGACGTGGGTTTGGTTCCCAGTACCCACATGGCAGCTATCAAACATCCTTAGCTCCATTTCCAAAGGATGTGATGCACCCTTCTGGCCTCCACAAGCACTGCATGTATGTGCTGCACTTACATGTATGCAGGCAAAACACTCAAAATTTAAAAAAAAAAAAAAAAATCAAGGCCAGGCCTTTAATCCCAGCACTCTGAAGGTGAAGACAGACAGATCTCTATGAGATCAAGGCCAGTCTGGTCTACATAGCAAGTTCCAGGCCAGCTGGGGCTACAGGGAGACCCTCTCTCAAAATAATTTATTTAATTTAATAAAAAAAGATGGGAGTGATTTCTTAAAGTTGATAATTACCATAATCATGATTCAAATATGCATGTTAAAATATGCCTTATTAAACAAACTACGTTCACTTTAAATGTGATGCTTTAACTACTTTTCTCCATATAGTGTACAATGTACAGAGTATTCTAAAGTTCACTAAGAAGCCATATCCCTGACGTAATGTCTTTACCCTCACCTCTTTTCTCTGAAGACTAGTCCTGTGTTAGCCCAGCATGGGATGGCTCAACAACATGCTCTACATCCTTAGTGCTAACGTAAGAGTATCTCTCAGCATCCTATTCAGGAAATCCAGAATCTATGCAACACTATGCAACAAAGTTAATTTTAGAGTAAAAATTGACTGCAAACTCTGACTTTAATAATTTATTAGATGCTTATTGACTGTTGACTCTAACAAGGCAAAAAAATTCTGATTATTTCTCAAATTTAGAAAAATCTTAGGGCATCTGTTCAGCCTTTTTTAATTTTGTGTGTGTGCGTGTGTGCATATGCGTGTATGTGTGCTGTATGGAAGCATCACAGCATAAGTATGGAGTTCAATTTTGTGAAGTCAGTTCTCTCCTTCCACCTTTACATGGGGTCCAGAGATCCAACTCAGGTTACCATGTTTCAAGATAAGCATCTTTATCTGAGCCATCTCAGCAGTCCACTGTTCAGCCCTAAAATGCAACTGCAACCATGTGATTTTTTTAGAATGTACTATACATAATCTACTTGAAAAAGCAAGACTAAGAGAATTCAAGGATCCTCAGAACTTAAAGAGAAAAACTCAAGGAACAAAACAAAATTCATTGTAATCAAAGAAAAAACACAAACCATATGCTGATTTTGTCTAGCAACATGGGGGCAAGTTTCAATTCCAATATTCTAATCTCCAAACCTTCAGAATATTGATTAAACTTCTCAAAGAACAGGTTAAGAAAATGATAAAGTTAGACAATACAAATTGCAGTGTCAATAAACTACACACACCGCCTTCATCAACAGGCACCAAAAAACAGGACTACAAAAACTAAGTGAGATAAACAGGGAGTGAACAGATTCCTAGGTGAAAGTTCAAAGTAAACTAAACAAGAAAAAACGGAAGTTACTAAACAACGAAGATAAGGACTTAATTACTTCATATAGCAAAGTAACAAATACAAAATTATTTTTGAGAAATCACTGCCACAAACCTTTTTACTCCGAATCCTAAAGAATTTTTTTTTTTCAAGAAAATCATCCCCAAAGTCGCTGTCCCTCGAAGCTGTCCTCCATAAACTATAGCCATCCGGCCCATTTAAAGTTTTGAAAAAATGGACTAACACAAACTAAGCTGGGCACGGCTGACATATGCCTGGAATCCCAACTCTTGGAAGGCTGAAGCAGGAGAATCCAAGTCTGCACCCAGCCTGGGCTACAAACATCTCCCAATGCCACTAAAATGTCGAAATTCATAAGGCTGCAAACTCCTTGGCTTTTTTTTTTTTATCACCTCTTTATTATTGTAATTTTGCCAGTCAGTCCTGAAGAAATTGTAGCACAGGAGGTCCAGAACCACAGGGAAGCTTTAATGCTCTGTGTACATGCACCTCCTGTTCCTACCCAGCCCACTCATACAAGCCTATGACTAAATACACGTTTATGAATAAATGCCAGTCTGATGACTAAACGAAGAAGGCAGGCATGACTACTAAATGAATACCTACTATGCACAGTGCTTTAAAATACCAGTCTGGGGTTCGACAACCTTCTATTGTCAAAACTGAGCAGTGCCCTATACTAAAAAATTGATATGAGTCCGCTCGACCCCACCCTGCAGCTTGAAGCAAATACTCTCTCTGGAGTGTCCTGCGCCCACCAGAAGGCCCCCGACCGGACGTTTTCTGAAGCCAGGAGTCCGAAGCCCGCAGGTGTCCCGGCTCCTAGGACACTGAGCACGTCAGGGCCAACCGGGTGCGGGACCACCCCGCCCACGCCCGGCCCTCAGCAGACTGGTTGTTGCCGAGGCTGCCGCGAGGCTCAAAAAAGTAAAGTGGGCGTTCTCGCGGCGCAGGGTTAGTTTACCAGCGGAAGCGGTCGCAGCGCCAGCCTCGTCCGGCCGACTCACCCTCTGGCAGCTCCACTGTGCGCGCGCGGCGGAGAGAGCGCGTTAGACGGTTGAGCTGCTCCATCGCTCTCTCCATCCTCGGCGCGGCCTCCCGGAAGCCCCCGCCGCGTTCGCGGCCTCCGCGCCCGGCGCCCTACATCCCGCCCGGCCCAGCCTGCGGGCGGAGGAGCAAGCTAGGCGCGTCCGGTGCCTGGGAACGCGGGGCTCCTAGCCGCGGCCGTACAGGGCTCTGACAGCTGTGGGACAGACCGCGCTGCTGAGGGAACCCGACGCCGCCCCCGCCTCCGCTAGCTCTCGCCTTTCCTGCCCCGGCTCTGCTTCCCTCCTGGGCTCGCGCGGCCTTCTGGGAACTGTAGTTCTGGACTGATGGGGCTCGGGCCGGGGCGGAGCCAGGCGGCTAGCCCACAGGCGCAGAACTTGCTCCAGAGCTACTCTCTGTGCAGGAATGTACGTGGGGCTGGCCAAACGCAGGGGATAAAGAGACCTTTTTTTTGGGGGGGGGGGGTCTTTTTTGAGACAGGGTCTCCCTGTAGCCCCAGCTGTCCTGGAACTCACTATGTAGACCAGGCTGGCCTTGAACTCACAGAGATCCTCCTGCCTCTGCCTCCCGAGTGCTGGGATTAAAGGCGTGGACTACCACGCTCGGCGATAGAGAGACTTTTTAAGCGTTCTCATCTCACCCTTCCTTCCAAAGTTGTACAGGAGTAGTCTCCTTCAATTCTAATGCACCCCTATAAAACAGATTGGAGAGTTGCACAATTGTTAAATCCATCATCACCATCCTAATATTAATGCACTTGTTTTTCTGATAAATGAACGACTTAAATATCGTACTTGCATATGTTAAATCTGAAGAACAATAAAGCTCAAATTCCAAAGCAAAACATCGAGGGGGAGGGGTCCTTCATTCTAAGTGACAACAAAATAGCTTAGTTATCCTGCTGAGAAAATCTCAGCGAGCAGGGACACCACTCTACTTTATGCCCTGCTGTCCCTCTACTAAACAGCATGTGGCACCAACTCTAAACTTTAGAGAAGATATTAATGACAACGTGAAGAAAAAAAAATATTTGGCAAAATGCAATCTCTGTGAAATGACAAGACCCGGGAGAAAATACAAAGCCTTTGACTTCCTGAGTATACCAGGGCAGATTAAACAGAAATACCCAAAGCAGGCACGGTAGCACCTGCCTGTAATCCCAGCCCTCAGAAGGCAGAGGCAGATTCCAAGTTTGAGGTTAGCCTGAGCTACATGGTGAAACACTGTTGGTTATTTTATGTTTTTTCAGACAGACGCATATAGCCAATGCTAGGCTTCAATTTGATGTGTATCTGAAACCGACCTTGAACTTCTGATCTTCTGCCTCCACTTTTCAAATGTTTGGGTCACAGATGTGCACCACCATACCTGACAGATACAAAGACTCAGTTAATAATAATTTTTTTAAAAAGTTGGGACTGTTTTGTCTTGGATGAATCTTAAAAGGATACCACAATAAAAATGTTAACCATAAAAAAAAAAAGTTGGGACTGAAGAGATGGCTCAGTGGTTAAGAGCAGTGACTGTTCTTGCAGAGGACCCAGGTTCGAGTCCCAGCACCCACATGGTGGCTACCAACCATCTGTAACTCCAAATTCAATGGGATCCAATGCCCTCTTCTGACCTTTACAGACATTGCAGGACACAGGTGCACTTAATGCAGGCAATACACGCATAAACATAAAATAATAAAATGTTCAAAACAAAGTTTTTAAAAGGCAAAAACTCAAACAGCTGCAGCTTGAAAGAATCCAATTAGTAAGTATAAGACTGGCTAGCACAACCAACAATAAAATGTTAAGGAAGAAATTCTTTCATCTTAGATCTATTGCCAGTGCCAAGATGATACTGGAGTAAACAGAAAAACAAAGGACTTGATTTTCTCAACCTTTCCCTCACAGCGACAAAGCTTTCCCTGCATCGAATTCACAACTGTAAAAGAGATAGTTTCACCTGCCCATTCACGATATAAAGAGAAATCACCTCAGCCTTTTGCAAAGATCAAGTGCAGGATATAAAGAAGAAAACCGTGGCTGGCATGGGTATTCCCTGCCTGTGCCATTCTAAATCAATTTCAACGTACAACTAGCAGCTTGAGGCATTATGCTTCACAATCAAGGC
Source organism: Nannospalax galili (assembly GCF_000622305.1). Taxonomy (NCBI): domain Eukaryota; kingdom Metazoa; phylum Chordata; class Mammalia; order Rodentia; family Spalacidae; genus Nannospalax; species Nannospalax galili. Next base: position 2,516,234 of record NW_008353027.1, read on the forward strand.
AGAGTCTATTATCTTCTCTTAATCTGCTGGTTCAGATGAAACAAACTTATATGGCGAGAAGGTAGAAGTCAAAGCTTCCAAGGAAATACAAAGGCAATGGCCAATCGGAGCCCAACCCAACCTTGCAACCTGATCTCAAATGAAAATGCTCTGGCTTTGTTTGTCCCCATCAAGTCATCCAAAATGTCATGTTTCTGTGTTTGGGTTACAGTTCTGTAGAAGGGCCCTTTCCTAGCATGTGCAAGGTCCTGGTTTCAGTCTTCATCATCACAATAATAAGTAAATAAAGGAGACAGAGAAAGAAAAAGGAAGGAAAGAAGAAAAGGGAGGGAGGGAGGGAGGAAGGAAGGGAAGCAAGGGAGGGAGGGAGGGAGGAAGGAAGGGAAGCAAGGGAGGGAGGGAGGGAGGAAGGGAAAGAAGGAAGGAGGGGGAGAAAGGGAGGGAAGGAAAGAAGGGAGGGAGGGAAAGAAGGAAGGAAGGAAGAAGGGAGGGAGGAAGGAAGGAAGAAGGGAGGGAGGAAGGAAGGAAGGAAGGAAGGAAGGAAGGAAGGAAGGAAGGAAGGAAGAAGGGAGGGAGGGAGGGACGGATGGAAGGAAGTTTCAATGCCAGGAATGATAGCTTGGGCCTGTTGCCTCGGCTTGAGCACAGAAGTTCCAGGCCAACCAAAACAACATAGAGCTCAGGAGGATTAGCAATTCTCATTGTTACACCAAAGTCAGTCCCTCAGCACTTGTTATCACCAAGAAGGTGGTGACAGCTCTCTAGACTCCATAGAGATCATTCCCAAAGTCCTGTGGGCACTAAGCCCAGGCCCAGAGTGCATGAGCAGGGATAGAGCCCAAGCTGACTCAACTGTGGGCAATGCTCCCCAGCTGGTCACTGTTCATCACAGGACTGAGACATCCAAGAGCCTTACAGAGATGTAGATTGTCAGTTCCAAATTCTGCAGTTTGGTGGAGTCTCCCAAACAGCTCTGCTTTAGGGTATATGAAGCTACAGTATTACTTTGATCCAAAGTAATCGCCTCTTGTCCAGTTCAATTTCTACAGTGATAGAAATGTTCTATAATCTGTACTATCCAAAATAGTAACCACTAATGTAGCTACTAGATACCTGAAATGTGACTGGTCCAACTGAGTATAAAATCCATATTTAAGTATAATTAATTTAAAATAAATAATCACATGTGTCAACCGGCTACCAGATTAGACAAAGGAGCGATTTATCACACTAAGCAAGAAGCTGGAGAAAACCCAAAAAGCCAGTAGTGCCCAGGGATTATCAGCTAAAGATCAAAGGTTTTTTTCACTTGTCCTAAGGACCCAACACCAACATGCCAAAAGGAAGATTTGAAAGGATATTTTGTATCATAAATTCTATTATCAAAAAACAAAGCAGGGTGGCCTATGCCTTTAGTTCTGGCACTGGAAGGCAGAGGCAGGTAGATCTCTATGAGTACAAGGCCAGTCTATTCTACATAGCAAGTTCTAGGCCAGCTGGGGCTACAAGGAGACCCTATTTCCAAAATAAAGAAATGTGAGTTTTTGACTTATAAAAGTCAAGGCTTGGGGCTGGAGAGATGGCTCAGTGGTTAAGAACACTGGTTGTTCTTGCAGAAGACCTGGGTTCGAATCCCAGCACCCACATGGCAGCTAACAATTGTCCGTAAATCCAGTTCCAGGGGGATCTGACAGCCTCTTCTGTCCTCCGCAGGCATTGCATGACACGCAATACACATATACACATAAAATAAAAATAATAAAAATAAAAAAAAAAAGACAAGGTTTGGGCTGGAGGAATGGCTCAGGGGTTAAGAGCACTGACTGCTCTCGCAGAGGAGGACCCAGGTTCGATTCCCAGCACCCATATGGAGGCTATGAACCATCCTTAACTCCAGTTCCAGGGGAATCTGATGCCGTCTTCTGACCTCTGCGGCATTGCATGACACAGGTACATTCACATACATGCAGGCAATACACTCATACACATAAAATAAAAATAATAAAATATTTTCTTTAAAAAAGTCAAGGTTTGAGGTTTCCATGACAGGGTGCTGTAGTTGTACTTTTCCCTTCCTGAGGGAAATCATCAGGCTCTGACCCAATGTGGTAGGCCCCAGACTTTTAGCTAAAA
>NW_008353027.1:2518379-2531092 GCF_000622305.1 Nannospalax galili
ACTTATTAAACTTATGTATAAATTTGGTTTTAAAAAAACAAAATTTTTTAAAAAATTATAATTTAGGTTCTAGCCAAGAGTGGGGCTAACACATCAATCTCAGTCTTCAGGAGGCAAAGGCAAGAAGATTTGAGTTTGAGTCTAACCTGGGCCAAATAGCAAGTTCTAGGCCAGCCTGAGCTACATAAACAGATCTTATCTCAAAACAAAACAAAAAGAAAGAAATCCAGTCTCTTCTGTGGCTCAGACCATTTTAACCTTTTTTCTATTTCTGACTTTTCACTTTCCTTCCCTACCTCCCCAGAAATATTAGTGGTACTCAAGCTTAAATTCTTGCTTCTAAAAGAAGAAAGCAATCAACAGATGCAGAATAAAAGAAAAATTTGTCAAAATAAATCACAAACTAAAATAGTATAAATTAGTTCAAATACATTGGGTAAGATCAGTGACCAAAACACAGAGGGCTGGAGATGTAGCCCTTGTTAGAGTGACGAGCAAAATGGTATAAATCTGTCATCCCAGCACTTGGGAAGTAGAGGCAGGCAGATCAGAAGTTTGAGGTCATTTGGGGCTTGCATAAGGAGTTCAGGCCAGTCTGAGTTACATAAGACCCTATCTCAAGAAAACCAACCAACAACCAAACCAAACCAAGGTCTTCAACTGCATGTATGAAGGAAAAATAGCAATGGGTGTCACTATTTAGATATAACCAAGCCTAACTATAATTGTGTAATCAAAGCTTTAGATCATCCTGATTTGTTCTAAAGGCTGTGTTTAATCATACACATAAAATATAGGCTTTAAAAGTCAGGTGTGGTGGTACATGCCTTTAGTCCCAGCACTTGGGAGGCAGAGGCAGGCGGATGTCTGTGAGTTCAAGGCCAGCCTGCTCCATGTAGCAAGTTCCAGGCCAGCTGGGGCTATAGGGAGATCCTGTCTCAAAAAAACAAACAAACAAAGGTAGGCTTTAAATATGGTTCAAATGAAATTAAAACAATTGCCTGTAGACAAATCATCTCTTAAGAAGAGTTGGTCATACCAGCCAATCACAGAAAAAGTCAAAGTAGCTGCTCCTTTTGTGCTTTATAAACTGTTGAAACTACAGCAAGGTAAGCTTCTGACTATTGGTTCGTAGCTTCCTGGATCAAGATCTCCATTGTTTAATATAAGAAGAATTTTTTAGTTTCTCTTAACTTGATCTAACTTTATTCTTGGCATATGAAAATATAAAAACAAAGCAGCTATATACTGGTTTTAAGCGAACAGAGACAGCTGTCACAGGAAAACCAGGTGGTCTGTGGGATGGAAGCACTGAGCCAATGCAGAGCCTGCCGGAAGAAATCCTGAGCCAATGCAGAGCACGTTGGGGCCAGAAGAAATCCTGTGCCAAAACAGGAGCCTAAACCCACGTGCCACAGCACCATATAGCAGAGTGCAGGATCCTCTCCGTGTCCTGCTGGATTGCCTCTTCAAGTGTTGGAGCCATTGTACTAACCTAAGATCTTTTGATCTTGGATCTACTAAGTAGATATTTGCTATCCTCTGCTGTGCATCTTGTGCAAATGTAACAAGCTCCCTCTCTATGTAGAGATATGAGTAAAGTGGTAAAACAAAGACCAGCTATAACTAAGTGGTAGAGCACATGCTTAGCATGCTCAAGGTCCTGCTTTCAATTCCCATAATAGTAATAATAATAATAATAATTCATTAACACTGGTGGTTTTTCAAATTGTCATAAGATTATCTAAATATTTTCCCCAGATTATCTTTGATTAATGACTAAATGCTTTGGGAGATAGTGGTTCATTTCTTAGTCATTATCATCTGTTTGTTTGTTTACTTGTTTGTTTATTTGTGACAGGGTCTCATGTAGCCCATGCTGGTCTGAAACTTTCCAAGAAAACGAAAATAACCTTGACCTTCTGGTACCCCCTGCTTTATCCCTTGAGTGCTGGAACCACAGACACATGCCACCAGCTGGCTTGGAACTCACCATGTAGACCAGACTGGCCTCAATCTCAGAGAGATCCACTTGCCAGTGTCTCCAGAGTGCTGGAATTAAAGGCATGTGCCACTATGCCTGGCTTGATTGCACAGCTTTTGATTACCTTCATTTCACTATGAGAACATAGCTCAGAATACCTAAAAAATAAAGAGCTAGCAGATCGGTCTGTCTGTCTTTCCTTTAGAATTTTGAGCTTTTGAGACAGGTCTTACTATGCAGCCAATGCAGACTAGAACTCCCTAGGTAGCTCCCTTGCCTCATCCTCCCCATTGAGGGGATTATAGGATTACATGTGTTTATCTACATGCATAATTGACACAGATATTTCTTAAATATTTTCAAATAATTATACTTAGAGATGTATAATTAAAATTAGAGAAAAGTGCTCTAAAGATAGAAAACCATCTATCTTACTACTAACCAAAAGATGAGGCAGGCAGTAATTAGATATTCCTTGGCCTATTGCTTTCCCCAAAGCAGTCCTCACTCACACCTTCCCAGGGGTGCTAATAAAGCAGGTGATCACACTCCCCATAGCAGGGGAAACATTAAGAGCCCCAACCCTGAGCAAGCAAATGCAGATCTACCAATCCTTCTTTTCTGGGCTCACATCTTCATAGCTCCACTGGCCTGCTTCCTCCACAATTTATTTAGCATACCTAATAAACTACTCTCAAATAAAATTAAAAATTAAAAAATAGATGCAGGAGGATGGAAGATGAAGAGTATTCTATGTAGAAAGAATAGAAGGTATAAGAACCCTGTAGTACATGGAATGTTCGGGAAACCCAAACAACAGCTGTCTTTAGAGCGTGTGTCCAAAAGTGAAGGAATAAAAGAGGTGTTGAGAAAAGTAGGCCATGATAAGGCTGTTAGCACAAGACCAGTGCGTAATGTATTAAAAATTCTAGGTAGATGGAAGTACTATCAGAGCTGTGTTTTCAGGGGGAAAGTCCATTCCCCCTAACATATGAAGAAGAGTTGGATTGACAATAGATGAAGGAAGACTAGTTAATGGATTACTAATTAGTTTAGATGAGAAACAGTTATATTAAAACCAACCATGATGACACTGTAGTCCCAGCTACTCAAGAGGTTGAAACCAGAGAATCTCTTAATCCCAGAGCAACACAGTAAGATCCCATCTCTCCCTCTTCCTCTATGGGTGGGTAGAAAGATAGAAAGACACATATACTCAGGGAGAGAGAGAGAGAGAGAGAGAGAGAGAGAGAGAGAGAGAAAGAGAGAGAGAGATCTTTTAGCATAGTGGCTCTAAAAGTAGAAAAAAACTGGGTAGATTGAGAAACGTTTTGTAATAAAGTCAATAACATTTAATGATAGATTAGGTATAGAAAAAAAGAGAAAGCTTAGCCAATTACATGTACTATAGTGCCATTTCCAGGAGCAGAAAACACTGGAATAGAACCGTAGAAAAGATGGCTCTACATCATAGAACATCGTAGAAAAGATGAGATACTGATGTAGAAATATCAGGTGAATGTGTGGATGTCATGACTATTATAGACTAGTGGTGTATTTGGAGATATAATTGTATAGGTGACATTTGAAGTTTAAGGAGATAATTGAAAGTGGAAATTAAGAAATGTTAATATGCCCAAGACATCCTTATAGCTTAACCTCCCACAGAAGATGATAGCTTCCTGAAAAGACTGAATGGTACAATTGGTTAGTCCCAGTAAAATACTGGTATGTTAGTTCAGACTGCATAAGAAAGAAGAGTAATAGAGAGATAGATGCAGTGGGATGTGGGGTTGAGGGAAAGTGTTTTTGTTTTGTCTTGCTTTTTTTCTAATTGTCAGATAATTAAGTATGGTTTGGATTCTCTGGATTAAATTAATTGACTATTCCAGAGAAACAATAGTCAATTATATAAGATCTAAAGCACAGTAAGCTTTAAAAATAAAGACTGAATGAAGGTCTAGCATCAAGAAAGTTGCTTTACAAGTTGTGGATTTATATAATACAATATTTGGCAGCCTTTAAATTTTTCTACATTGATCAGTGGTGAGGCCCAATGCCATGATGCATGTATGGAGGTCAGAGAACAACTTGTAGGAATCAGTTCTCTCCTTCCACCAGTGGTATCTGCATCTCCACAGAGCCCATTGTTTCTGCAATTTGAGAAACTTATCTTTTCCTGATATAAACTTTTTGTTAACTGAAAACCTCTTTGTTAACTGACCTGCCCCTGGTCTGGTGTAACTATGGTGATCTGATGTAACTATGGCTATTGACTTTGCCCCTGGCATGATAGAATTGTGGTTTTAAGCTTTATACACCCTGCCCTACTTCTCCTCGGGGTCAAGAGCTCTTTGGGGCAGTAGCCCCCTCTCACCGTTGGCTGTTAATAAAGGACTCCTAATTTGACTGTCACTATAAGCTGTTCTTCTGTGCATCTCGCTTAGTACTATAATTTTATATCTCTAGCATCTTTATGACACAAAGTCAGTAAGTGCATATTCCATCACTGCAAAAAGCTTCCTGAGACTGAGATGGAATGATACAGAGACAGGTGGAAGATGTTCTCTTTTCCATAGGCTACATGTACCTAATATGTGGGATAAAATTCATCTGGGAAAAATCTAACTGCACTTAATTTTTTTCTTTTTCCTTTTTTTTTTTTTTTTGACAACTGAGCTTGCACACAAATATTGAGGACATGTAAATGAAAGCCCTGTAGATATTAGTTCTCTTCCTATCTACAGTGAGAGATGCATGATAACAGCTGCTGATTCTGTGGTACAATTGCAGGTCACCAAAACTTTCTCAAGATGAGATTATTATAAGCCTGCTTGCACGTAAATGTTCCAATTTTAAAATGTCCCTAATAGGCCTTAATACAAATGACAGAATGTATGAACTCTGGTGGGGGGACTATGGGAGGATTGCCAAAGGGGAAGGGGAAGGAGTTATAAAGATGATTTTGTATATGAAATACACAAAAATTCAATAAAAATTTTTAATTAAAAAAAAAGTCCCTCTTAGAAAAAATGTGAATTATAGGGTTTCCATAAATCACAAAAATTGTGACTGTGTAAAGTAAGAGCTTATGGCTATGATTAAAATAAGTTTGGTATTTCAAACTCTCACATTCCAGCACAAAAATATCATGGTTTATGCTAATATTAAAAGTAGTGCTATACCCTCCAAAGTAAGTTATTAGTCTACCAGCAGACAGTATTCACACATTGATTCACACTGAGACTTTAAACTTTTCCATCAAAGCTTTTATAGATATCTGTGGCTTTCATAGTAATTAGTGATCTGACTTTTCTAAAGTTCAATCACCTTACTGATCAATTGAGAGAGCAGCAGAAAGATCGTGTTTCCTACCAAAAATAATAGCTTCAATAACTAGTTCATTGAACTTGTATATTTGAACCCATCTTTTTTTTTTTTTTTTTTTTTTTTTTTTTTTTTGACAGCCCCAGCTGGCCTGGAACGTGCTATGCAGAGAAGCCTGGTCTCAATCTCAGAGATCTGACTGCCTCTCCCTCCCAAGTCCTGGGATTAAAGGCATGTGCCACCATGCCAGGCTTGACCCATCCATTTTTATTTATGTTTAGTTTTTTGGGTGTGGGAGTGAAAACGGAGGCCAGAGGAGCAAATTAGGTGGTTACAGAGTTGGGGACCACTGGGAAGGACCACTCAGACTCAAAAAGTTCCAAATCAGCCAAATCTATTTAGCTGGCCAGGAGCAGCACTCTCTAAGCTAATTTTGGAAATGCTGCCCTAACTGGGAGGGGCCAGGAGGTTTTTAAAGGTAAAGTCCTTGGTACAAGATTTAAGCTTTTACAATTCTAGTAGAATTTTAAGGAAAAATCCTCAGCAGGCAAGCTGGTCATCTTGGCAGCTGCCTTGAGGAGGAGAATGGTAGGGAGAAGGAAAGAAAGCCATGGAGCCATGCAGGTTTATAGCCTGCATAGAGGACAGACACATGGCTGACTGGCAGCCACATGGCTGGGAGAAGGAAGCTTTAGAGAAAGTAAGTGGAGAAGAAAAGGAAAGATTATGCTTTTTCAAAGAATTCAGAAAAGCAGGAAGACTTACAGACTATATGACTGTGGCTGACCCAGAAGTTCTGCTCTAGGAGGCAGGATTCCAGGCAGGAAAATTTAGCTACCTCGTTAATGCACTAGGTATTCTGCCCTTCATAACGTAAGGTAAACCATTTTCCTAGGGGTGGTCCTATGACCAGGTGATTGACCAGTGAAACTGGAAAGGTGGGTCTTTTAACAGACTAGATTTTATAGTTTTAACCAGTTAAACTTACACAAAATGGAGAAGCTCAGGCTATTATAAGGTGTTCTATTCTTCTCCACCCTATTTTTTGAGACAGGGTTTCTCACTGAACCTGGAGTTAACCAGCTTGCTAGACTGGCTGGTCAGAGAGCTCCAGGGATCCATCTGTCTCTACACCCCTGCCCCTAGCACTAGGGTTACAGATACGTGTGATCACATCTGGCTTTTAAAAAAATATTTTATTGGGGATGGAGAGATGGCTCAGTGGTTAAGAACGCTGGCTATTCTTGCAGAAGACAGGTTCTAATCACAGCACCCACATGGCAGCTAACAACTATCCGTAACTCCAGTTCCAGGGGATCCAACAGCCTCTTCTGTCCTCTGCGGGCATTGCATGACATGGGTGCACTTACCTACATTCTGGCAATACACTCATACATATAAATATATATAAATACACACACAAAATATATATAAAAATATTTTTATTTATTATTTTTATTTTATGTGTATGAGTGTATTGCCTGCATGTAGGTAAGTGCACCCATGTCATGCAATGCCCGCGGAGGTCAGAAAAGGGCATCAAATTCCCCTAGAACTGGAGTTATAGATGGGTGTTGGCCACCATGTGGGTGCTGAGAATAGAACCTGGGTCCTCTACAAGAGCAACCAGTGCTCTTAACTGCTGAGCTATCTCTCCAGCCCCAACACCTGGATTTTTAAGTGGGTGCTGGGGATCAAAACTGAGGTCCCCATGCCTACAGAGCAAACATTTTACTTGCGGAGCCATCTCCCAGCTCAGTGATGCCTTTTTTTTAACATTTACTTTTGTTTACATGAAAAAGTCTAGTCATTTCATTTTATCATTGATTAACTCAATCAATACAATAAAGTACAATAAAAACAAAACATTTACTAAGTATGGTTAAAGTATAGAAAGTAATATAAAAGAGTAAAATAAAGAATAAGACATTTTTACTTTCAGGAAGTTCAAGTTCTAAAAAGAAAGTTGAAGTACATAGAAATAAGATAGTAATATACAGCACACTGTGGAGAAAACTTCAAAGTGTACCAACCCCCTGGGGATGTTGGAAGCAAATTGTTGCTTCAGTATAAGGAAGAAGATTTCATGCTTGAAAGAGTCATGTTTACACATGAAGACCAGAAAGGAGAAGTATGATCAGCTTAACACCTAATAACAGCTGAGTATTAACAAATGAGTTAGCCAGGGCTTATCAGTAACTGGGGAATCGAGGCTAACATATTGGCTAGATTTCTCTTAGCCTTGAATGACTTGTAGAAGCTTAAAGTTGTTCTATAAACCATGAAAAATAGTAGTAGGAAAGAGTAGCAACAACTGAATGAATTGAGAATGTGCTAAAACCATCCACCTGAGTGAAAACAGATGTTATATACATCAAGGATAAGGAAGAAGGGCATGTAGAAGTACTGTGGACTAACAGGGTGCAGGATCGAGAATCTCTGTCAGTAGGCCAGATAGGTCAGAGTGAAACATGACTTGGTTGTTAGCCTGAGCCTTTAGAGGCCTAGCTGTCCCTCCAGCCCATGAAACATGACTTGGAAGTCTGTGGGAATCAAGAATAAACTGAGTCTATTGAGAAAAGCCAGTTCAAAAAGTGTTTAAACGTTGGGCATGGATGGGGTAGGAGAGATGGCTCAGGGTTAAGAGCTCTAGTGGCTCTTGCAGAGGACCTGGGTTTGGTTCCCAGTACCCACATGGTGGTTAACCATCCATAACTACAATTCTGGAAGATATGGCACCCTCTTCTGGCTTCCGTGGGCATTGCACACACGTGGTACACTTACATAAATGTGGGCAAAATACACATAACTCTCTAAATAAATAATAATTGTTTTAAAAGTTGGGCATGGTGATTTATGTTTATAATTCCAACATATGAGAGGCTGAGTCAGGAGGATTACACATTCAAAACCAACCTAAACTACATAGTATGAGCCTCTGTCACGCAAACACACACATAAAGGTAATCTCCCCTAGACACACACACACACACACACACACACACACACACACACGCATTTTTTTCCTGATGCTAGGACTTGAACCCAAGCTCCACAAGTGTCTACCACTGAGCTACAGACCTAGTGAAACTCTATATTGCTAGTGTTCATGGAGAAAAACAATTACTTTGAATTTATCTATTTCTCACAAAGCAAGGTATGAGCTATTCTGATCTAGTGATATGTTTGATTCTGTCCTTCCCTGCACTTTGACACAGTGGACTTCTGGTGAATATATGCTAGCATGTTCTTTGCTGTTTGTTGGCACATGCTGTAACAATCCTGAGATATCAAGTGAAGAGAATCCCAGCACTGTGAAAAAGAGGAGTATAGTGATAAAACAGGCCAAAGTAGGTGAACCGGAATGCACCTGAACTTTCTCAGAAACTATTTATACATCAAGACATCAATTAAAAAACAGTCTGACAGGTCTAGAGAGAAGGCTCAGCTGTTAAGAGCACTGACTGCTCTTGCAGAGGACCTAGGTTCAGTTCTTAGCACCCACATGGTGACTAACAACTGTCCATAACTCCAGTTCCAGGGAATCTGATGCCCTCTCCTGACCTCCTTGGGCATTGCAGGACATGGGTGCACTTACACACATGCAAGCAATGCACTCATACACATAAATAAAAATAATAAATAAAAACATTTTTAAAGTTTGACAGAATCCAGAATGGTAGCAGAAGTGTGAAGTCCCAGTACTCTGAGGCTAAGTCAGAATAATCAACAGTTCTAGGCCAGCCTGGGATTGGAGAGACACAGTGAAAGAGAGAGGGAGAGGGAAGGAAGAAGAAAGAAGGGCAGAGAAGGGAGAAGAGAGACAGGAAAAGGAGAGGAGAAGGGGATGGGTTGGGGAGAGAAGGAAACACGAGGAGAGGAGAAGAGGAAGAGGTCTGGAGATTGGTGTGGCTTAGTGGTTGAGGGCTTGCATGTACCAGGCCCTAAATTCCATTTCCAGCCCTGCCAAAAATAAATAAATAAATAAATAAATAAATAAATAATAAAATAAATAATAAATCAGAGCAATTGCTTTATAAAGTAAGAGAAAGAAAAATAGTCTGTGATTGGCCTGGACAAAACAAGTGGTTAAATTAACGGTTCTACCCTGTCTATTCTGAAGAGTTTAGAATGCAGGCCAGGGCATCTAGCAAGCAAAATGACTGTCATGGCTAAGATGCCTACAGTGAGGTCAAGCTGCAGCACTACAATCAACCTTAAAGAATTTTTTCACCTTTTCTTCAAGATAAAAGTAGAATGAGGAAGTTACAGGCTTAATCCCCCACAGTAGAGCAGTTGAGGAATAGGGAGCAGAAACATGGCCATCCTGGTGCTGAACTGACAGAAAACTGTGATTCACACAAACTCTCTGACAAGCTTTGCTTTTTCTTAAGTTGGGTAATATAATAATGTGTTTGTATACTGATATAAATAGTAAAGTGTAGAAGAAAAAGTCACAGTACCAGAGAAAGAGAACAATTGTTCTTTGCCAATAAGTAAGTAAGGATGGGAACTTGTGCTCAAGGATACCTCATGGACAGGGATACTGTAACAAGAGGGAAGGCAAAGTTCATTTGTGTAGGGAAAATAGATGATGTGGATTTTTTTTCTTACTGCTTTTATTATATCATCAAATAAATAACAACTGAGAGTGAAGCATGACAGATGGGTATTGGCACTGGTGAAAAAGAAGACAATATGAGCCAAGTTACATAGGAGAATAGGATAAAGGATCAACCTAGATGTGCTAGTTCTATTAGGTCATGACTTCAAAGTAAGACCAGCTTGAGCTTGGATTCGTCTTTCTATCCAGGCAAACAACTTCTTGGATGTTGTTTCAGGTCAGATAGATGTATTTAATCAAACCTATTGATAGAGAGATTAGATGATAGATAGGTGATGATAGATAGAATGATAGATAGATAGATAGATAGATAGATAGATAGATAGATAGATAGATAGATAGATAGATGATAGATCAGACAGACAGACAGACAGGTAAATAGATGATAGATAGACAGACAGATAGATAGACAGTTAGCTAGATGACAGAGAGATGGACCAAACTTGGGAATTGTCCGGGTGAGTATGGTGATAGGAGGAAAGGGCGAAGAAGTTTAGGGCACATGCGAGGGAAACTACAGTGAAGAACGGAGGCATTAAAGCTGGATAGGGACCTAGCTATGTGGTTTTCACTGAATCAGGCTACACACACACACACACACAGAGACACACACACACACACACACACACACACATTTCTGGGAAAATAGAGAAAGTAAGGCACTGGAAAGAAGACAAAAAACTGAAAGAGATTCATCATCTGGAGGTGAGTTTCCTACTCTTACAGGAACTGAAGCAAATCCTAGTTGGCATAAGGTAGCTAAGGTTAAGGTGAAAAAAAATCACGGTCTTGCTAACTTAAAGAGCTAGAAAACGGGGTCACAGACAACCTCATCTCCCAGAAAGTAAGGAAATTCTGGAAAGAATAGACCAAAGCAGGAAAGCCTCAGTTTGCACTGAAAAAGTTTGCCCATTATTGCTAGCTTCTTTATAAGTTGCATACATTGGTCAGACCCCAAACAGGGCTTAAAAAACTGAACAGAACACGGGTACCTCACCGCCTTTGAGCAATTGACAGCAACTCATGCTGTCAATCAACTTGGGTATTCCTTTCCATTGAGTATGTTTGGTTTTCTGTTTCTTTTGTTGATGTTGTTATTGTTCTTTTGTAGATGGTGAAACCCTCTTCCTTCTCTGCAGCTCCATGTCTTTTATGTATACATTGTAAGAATTGTGGCTCATGGGTCACAAAAGAATAGCCAACATATATTCAATATAATTATCATTCCCAGTACAGAGACCTGAGGGTCCTAAGTAGGAAATGGAAGAGTGAAGACAGAGACATCTTGACTTTGTATTTCTCAAGTATCTCCTCAGCTCTCACACCAGAACCTGTGGTTGGCCTTCCCAGCCTGGCTAGGAGAACGCACATGTGTGCTGGGAGGAAAAGGGGAAGTCTCATCAGCAGCTGACCTGGGCCTCACAGATCTGTTCGCTCTTAAGAGTTCCTGTGCTCTTTTGTACAGAGAGTGCATGTCTCTCTGTAAAGGCAGGAGAATGGCAGTGTTTATGCTTTAGCATAGCCTGACATATCCAAAACTTTATAAACAAATGTGTTTTTCCCCACTTCCTTGAGTCTAATTTGGGGTTGTATCCAGGGGCAGTATTATTCTACCAGGATCTTCCCACATTTGCATCCCTCACTCCACTTTCTTCAATCTTTGTTCAAATTCGTCTCTTTAACAGAGAAGTCTATGCGTGCTTGTTTTTTCAATTGTAGTGAAATTCACATAAGCTGAACTTGCCACCATAGCCATTTTCAGTATATAACTACATTAAGCAGCTTCATAGTACTATACGTCCAGTCACTGCTATCCATCTTCAGACCCCCAGCCATCCAGAACATTTCCATCTTGAAAACTTGAACCTCTTGTAGCTTGGTGGCAGAGCACTTACCCAACATGGACAAAGCCCTGGGTTCCATTCCCAGCACCAAGAGGGAAGAAGTTGAGACCCTTTGTCCATTGAACAGTAATTTCCCCCAGTCACCTCTACTCCCAGCACTGTTAACTGCCATTCTGCTTTCCATCTCTAGGACAGATAGATAAAATCGAACTACCAACCATCGTAAATTAATACCCAGCTGACTTCTGATATTTCTAGACTCTTCTTCCTGTTTTGCTTTATTCCAGTTACACTTATCTTTACCTGATTCACACAGTTCATCTTTTTCTTCCATTGGAATATTTGATCACGAGAGCAGGACTTTTGCTTACCTTGCTTTACTGCTATACCCTCAGAACCTAGCCCAGTACCTGGCCAGTATAGAAGCACAATATTTGTTGTCGTGAATGAAGCTCAATATGAAAATCCCGCACACTCTGATTTCCTGATCAAAGGATTAGACTGTCCCGACAGTGTATATTCTCCAGGTGGTAAACTCTCAGTTCTTTGCTAGTTTTTTCCTACAGGTAAAACCTTTTCTTAGTGCCTTGTTCAGACTTCTGATCTTGCTTTGTCACCACTTCAACTTCTTAGTCCCTGTCCTTCCTCTGTCACTTCCTGAAAGCTGTTACCTCCAGTCCACTGATGTCTTCAGATATGTGAACATGTTGACCATTTCTTTCTATCTAGCCATGTTGATTAACATTATCTTGAATGCATAAACGAAGAGTAGAGACAGGTTGTTGCTATTCATTTAAAAACAAATAACTTGGGGCTGGAGAGATGGGTCAGCAGTTAAGAACACTGGTCATTCTTACAGAAGACCCAGGTTTGAAACCCAGCACCCACATGGCAGCTAACAACTGTCCGTAACTCCAGTCCCAGGGGATCCGAC
>NW_008353027.1:2531209-2536545 GCF_000622305.1 Nannospalax galili
CAGGTTTTTCTCCTGGAATGATATAACAAAAGCTAAATGTTAATCTATAATTAAGAGGTTCACACTGTAGGACAGGAAAGTCAAGAAAAGAGCTAATCTGGATATTTATATGCAAGAAAGAGCCAGCAGTTTCTTTTTGCTGAGAACTCTCTTTGGAGATGGTGTAACTAGAGTTTTTAGGGTAAAAGCTTAGACTTTTAGTCTCAACAAGCTGAGCTCACCCATCGATCTCCAATATGTCAATTAAAAAGACAAATAATTGTGAAAAACAGAAAGTCATTCGTTCAATGTGGCCAATTGGGAAGAAAAACAAATAAAGGTGACCCTAAATCTATTTTGGGGGGTATAGGCAAAAGTTTAGGCTTAAACAGGGGAAGAATTGGGGCAGTGGAGCAAGAAGCAGCATAAGTAAGCAGTCCTGGTCAAGCTGTGGTCTGATTATCATTGTCTCAGTTCTGGTTCTTCAAGGTTGCCCCAGAAAATCATAATCACTGCCATCGTTTAGGAGGACCGGTCCAGGTCATGAGGGTAGCTTCACTATCAGGGATAACTGTCTCCTGGAGAAGGGATCTGTCCTGTGAGATTCTTCTGTTAAAGAATTCAAAGTACCTGCAGGTTTAAGACAATGACTTATCTCTGTGCCTTCAGGACTGAAGGGGGAGAAGATAGTTGCACAGACATTCCTTGAGTGATTAATATGCTTGTGCACAGAGGTGAGCAGGTGGCCCAAATTAAAGAAAACAGACACAAAATGAAGGTAGAAATGCAAGGCTTTTCTCCTGTATTTGATGGCCTTGTAGCAAAAGCAGGTTTCAAATACCTATTTCAGTGGGATGGGAAAAATAATGAACAACTTATGTGAATAAATCTCTCAGTGAAAGATGAACCCATTGTCTCCATCTTTGCAAACCAAGGATGAGGCCTCCATTCCTGGTTTTCAGTCCCCATGGAACCATGGACACAGGCCTCCCTAGGTAAATGTCTGGAGTTTTGTCCCTATCTAATTAGTCATAGATTACCTTTCAGTGCTTGTTACAACCAACTTTTAGAAACATTTTTCAGAAAGCCCTAGCTATAAAAAACACCCCCCTCCCTAGCCTCACACAATTTCCCCTTAAAATTTGTTGGTCTCCATCAGAGGCCTAGTTGCAAACATCAGAAACTGACCCTCATTTAAGCTGAAGAAAAGTCCCCAAGAAGCTGAGGCAGCAAGGTATGGGAGCCAGGAATGTTCGAGAGCTGGAGAGCAGATGGATGAGAGAGAACTTGTATCACTCCCCAGAAAGTATCTGGTAGGACTGTGGACAAACAGCAGGTACCACTGCTGTGCAGCCACACCAGCTGCACCTGCTGGGAACAGCACTAGATGCCTCAGCAGAACATCTACTGCTACTGCCACCATGGACAGGGGTTGTTTTTCCATTGGCTCCAGTTTAAACTCAGAGGACAGAGATCTGATTCGATGAGCCTGGGACACATGATGCTGCCTTAGCTACAAAAGTTTCTGTGGTGAAAACTGGGTTCTTAATATAGCTGAGACTCATACTGTGGAGAGTTGCCCCAAAAGGAAGGCATTCACATCCTGGCTTTGTATGCAAATACTGTTCTTCAAGTGCATACTGTTGTCTCACATCACTTCTTTGCTTGTGTTGTTAGCCTCTCCCTGCAACGTCTTTCAACCCCACCTGCAAAACTCAACCCATCCTCTGTGATCCCAGAATCTATTCTATGCACATAGTCTATAGTTTAACTTACCATGTATAGCTTACTTTACTGTCTGTGACCCTCACTAAGTGATAGTCTTCAAAGTAGAACCTTGTAATCTCTGTACCCTCATTGCCTTGAATAGTCAATAAATATTGGATGAGAGACTAAACAGCATCACTGAAGGCAGAAAATTAAAAAAAAATCATCTCTTGGAGCTGGAGAGACAGCTAAGCAGTTAAGAGCACTGAAGACCTGGGTTCACATCCCAGCACCTACATAGTAGCTAACAACCATCCATAACTTCAGTCCTTCTTCTGTCCTCCACAGGCATTGCACAACACAGGTGCACTTACAAACATGCAGGCAATACACTTATACACATAAAATAAAAATAAAGCATATTTTTATTAATTCTTTGAGAATTTCATACAATGTATTTTGAAGATATGCACCTCCATTCTTCCTCCTAAACTCCCAGATCCACCCCTACCTCCCAACTCCCCCAGCTTTGTTCGTTCCTCTTCTTTTTTTTCAATAATCCATTGAATCCAATTTGTGTTGCCCATATATATATTTGAGTGTCAGGCCATCCACTGGAGTGTAGTTGACCTACCAGGGCCTACACCCTTAAACAAAACTGATTCTCCCTTCTCTAGGAACCATTTACTCTCAATAGCTCCTCAGCTAGAAGTAGGGGGTGGGGAGAGGTTCTCCAGCCCCTCCTTTTTCCATGCTGAAATACTGACTGGCTTAAAATTGGAATTCTTAACTTGCTCCTCTACTACTGTTCCTCTTCTACAAGGCATATTGCACCTCTTATGAAAATCTCACTACAGATTTCATTCTAAGCCATTGCCCCTATCTTTGATAGGAACACATACGATTTTTAAGTACAAACTAGTCAAAGATGGCTACCTCAGTAGCAACTCTTATTATTAAGAGACTTCAGTAACTCCAGAAAGATTACTTAGGTTTAATAAATTTCATACATAATAAAACTTCTTTGTGTCATAAGGTATTTAAAAGTCAATATCTTACAACAAGGTTGATCTGCCTCGGTGATATTTGAAAGGATGAAGGCAAAATATCTGAGTTTTGAATTCTGAGATGTCAACAACATGGGGTGGTTTTGTTCTATCACTATTGTTAATTAAATCAGCTTTGACTGCTAACCTTCCTGTCAGTGCCAGAACTCTGTTATGTTCTGATCAATAAGAGTAACAGCGTTGACAGACAGCCATTGGCACTTGATGACCCTAAATAAAGTTATCTCCCTGAACATGAAGCTATAATTATAGGGCAAGAAGTTCAGGATAATGGCTCTGGAAAATATAGATTAGTCTTTGCAAATCACTATTGCCTGATGTATTATAATCTCATGTCACAAAACTGTCATATCTATACAGCAACTACTTTGTTGTGCTTTCTGCACCAAAAAAGGCTTAGAACCTTCTCTTAAGAATGACAAGGCTGCAGATTTATCCATACAAAGAAAATCAGGGTTTTGTTAACTTTGTTTTTTACTTTGCAATTACTAGTGATGGAATGTAGGACCTCCCTCACATAAGAGCAGCATATTACCATTGAGCTACATACCTGGACTTAAATGGGCATTTTAAACAGATAAGTAAATTTCTACTCTATTATTATTACTGTCTCTGACATAGAATAAGGTTAAAAAACAAAAGGCAGATGTTGGGTCTGAGATTCGGGAATGACTGGAGACCACCCACCGAAATTCGAAATTTAGAAGATTTTATTGAAAAGCATTCCAATTCTTGAACGACCAGTTGGGCACAGACTCCAGGAGCCAATGAATGGAGTCCGGCCCTGACCAACAATGAGCGGGGATTTTTATTGGGTACTCTTGAAAAAGTCCGCACAAACTGGGCAACCTTTGAATTGATTGGATAATTCTGAATTCCTTGTGTGTGTGTTGGGGGGTGGGATTTCATTGGTTATAGTCATGGTCAGCTGCCTGGAATGTCTCAATGTTTCCTTTCACAGTAGGGTGCCCCTATCAGCCTCTGGATGCCCTTTTATGATCAGGAATTTTGGTCGGTTTCAGCAAGGCATGTCCGGGCTTGCCTAATCTTAGCCCGCAGTATGGGGCAAAGGAGACTTACAGTTTCTAGGAACAGAGACCTAAGGCTGACAAGATAGAGGCTGCTAAAAAAAAAAAATGGAGCCAGTGTGACCTAAATCCTTCATTTCCCCCTTGAGTTGTAACATGGGTTAAATCTTTAAACCACAGCAAGCAAGCAATTATACAGAAGTTAGATGTTTTTCAGTTACCAGGCAGTTGTCTGGGGCAAAGGGCCTTCCTGGGTCACTGGGTTGTACTGAGTATGGAGGACCATCAGTTGGATGGCCTACAGCTGGGTGTGGTTGGATGGTCTACAGCTGGGTCCGTATGAACCTGAGGAGGGCATTTATCAGACAGGGTCCACATGCAAAGGCAATCAAGAATATTATCAGGGGCCCCGCCAGTGCTGTAATAAGTGTAGTTAACCATGGGGACCCTGTGAATAAGGATTCATACCAGTTTTGTTGCTAAAGCCTAGCATCTTCCCGTTCTTTTAGGTGTCTGTGGACCTCGGCTAGAGACTGTCTGATTACACCCAAGTGGTTAACATAAAAGCGACATTGTTCACCCAAAGCAGCAAGTTTTCTAGTAGATGCCTTGTGTCTTTTTTTAGCTCTGTAGGTGCGATTTACATAAAAACAGTACGAATACCTCCTTTTAATGGTTTTGGCCTCTTTAGTCTTAGAGATAAGCTTACTAACATACCCAAGGAATTTTCCAGCTTTCAGTTGAGAAAGAAACTGGTCATTTTTCTTTTGGAGTCTTTACTTTTAAACTGTCTAATTTTTACCTTTTATTTTATTACTTTGAAAAGGTAACCCTAAAATCTTTTTGGAATAAGAGCTCCCAAATACCTTTAATGTTTTTGGCCTTTGGGACAGAGTACTTTGCTAAAAGGTCCAAGGACATTTTGACTTTTAGCCAAGAAACTGGCTACTTTTCTTTGGGGTCTTTTTACCCTAGCTGCCTAGCCAATTTTTATCTCCTATTCTTATACCACCCTCTGAAGAGGCTTACCCAAATTGCCAATAGGGAACTGGGACACAGACTGCTCTGGCTTCTTCCATGCTGAACAGGGATGCAGGGTGAGGCAATTAGGGCACCCCCTTCAGTGGGTCTATCTAAAAGACTCCCAAATTGCAAAATTCTTAACTATAGGGAGAAAAGGAAGGTGCATGACTGGTGCCTGGGAGATGTGAAGGAAAAGTAAAGGTAAGAGTAAAGGCAAGAGCAGTTAGTATTACAATTTCTAGGCAGGGAACCAGAAAATGTCCAAATTAAAGTCCATTGCAATTTCTTGATGATGGCTCCCAAAAGCATCCAGCTAACAGGTTTCTCCTCATTCATTTTTCTTTTGTCTGTTAAGGCTGGACTGATGGTTGATGAACTCAGGATTTGTTGTCAGGCACTTTGATAACTGTTGGAGTGGCTAGAATCAGCTCCCTCTTAAATGGCCACTAGATAGGGAGAGAAAACAAACTAGCCATCATTTTAGAACAATAGTGGGTTGTTTCCCTCAGCTGCAGGTGGGCACTACAGTATT
>NW_008353027.1:2537872-2548709 GCF_000622305.1 Nannospalax galili
ACCAATGAATTTATTGAGCTCAGTTACAGAGATGACTGAGGGGTTGCTGAGATATATGAGTGACCTGAGAGTATTTACACTGGAAAGCCTTAACCCAGCATGGATCAAGCCTTCTCTTCCTAGCCTTCCCAAGATAATACACTTTAGTCCCCCCCAAACCCAGGAGACCATGTATGATTAGGGCCAAATTACATACAGTTGGTTGGGAAGAGCAGCTGGATACTCAAGTGAGGAGCCAGTGGTCCTGATTACCCTCCTCCTTTAATTAGATACTTAAGTCCACAAGTCCAATTGTGATGATCTTTTGTTCGTAGAAACAGTTGAAGTCATGACAATGGTAGTTGTTTGACTCAGAAGAAAGTAGTGTGTAGCATCATCTTATTAAAAGAACACGGAATCTAAATTATAAGATAATGTAATAAATTAATATTACCCATATACATATTGTGTTTTATAAGTTTCCAGGTAAACCTTATAGAAAAAATAAGACAGTTAAAAATATTTTACCTTATGTAGTTTAGAGAGTAGTCTACCAAAACCTTGCTTTAGGTGGAAAAAAGCAATTAGTACATAGTTAAACATTATTGAATTGATATTTATAACCTGCAGCATAATCAATTAGGGAAAACTGTGCTATAACCCTGTTTAGACTTTATAACTGTTGGAGTGGGAGAGATGGGAGGGGGGTCCTGTCCATGAGGGGATGCAGGGGCAGGGGGATCTGAGGCAGGGTATGGAATCAAAGTAGAAGTTAGATACAGGAGGGTATAGAGAGATGAATAATTATCTTAAATATATTATTATATTGTATAAACTTTGAGATGTCCTTGTAAGCCTTGAAGCAGGTTTTAAACAACCAAGTCTCCTTTAAAGGTTTAGAGATGTTTTACACAGTCTTGGAAAATGTTTATTCTATATAAAACATATCTAAACATAAAGATAAATTGCACCTTGGAGCAGAAGCAATCATTCCTTAAAAGTTAATTTATATTTTTAAAAGGAACCATGTTGTAATTTAACAATTTTAGTTTACAAGACACCTTACTTACAAGTCAATTTGATATTAGTAAGTTATTATTTAATAATTGTTCCATTAGTATTAAATATAAGTCTACACATTTATAACAGTCTCATTCAATAAATACTGTGGTTAGACACAATGTCATAACAAACCAGTTTCAAAACCAAGACCGATTACCTTGACGAAATTCTGGTAAGATACATATAAAAGAAACTCTTAAAAGCCAGCAGTACTTTACATATACATCTATATACATGTGTATGTATACATATGAGACTCTTATCTCAAAATGGCTCTGTTGGACAAAGCCATTCACACTGATGAGGTAGAATGAAGCAACTGGTACATATTTAAGCATTATCAAATTGATGTTTACAGCATACACATATATAATATATTATATATATGAAATATATGAAAATATCATCTCAAAAATGGCTGTGCTGAACAAAGCTAGACATGAAGGCTTCCATTTGAAGAAAGCATTTTCAAAACTATCACTTATATTTTAATGCAGCAAATATTTCTGAGTTTCAGTCTCAACAAATGATGGAAAACAGAATCATACATTTCATTTGCATTCAAGACTAACCATAGCCAGAATACAGTATGATCAAGCTAATGCTTAAACAGTTTTCATTAAAAAGTAGAGTAAGAAAACAGTTTTCATGAGTATGATTCAATGACAGCTGTCTACAGTTAACTCTTTCCCATAGTAGCATGCAGGAACTTACAATGAGAGGTGAAAGCACAACAGCACAGCACCCAGGGTCAGAGGAGCCGGCATGCCAGGTCTGCAGGGCTGGCAGTCTGGGACAGAAACAGCTCAGGCTCAGGGTGGTCTTTTGTTTTCTACGAGAAAGAAGGGAGGAAGACTGCAAAGGAAAAAACCCAAAATCATCTCACTGCCCAGCTTCTAAGAAGACACACCGTAGCGAACAGTTATGAGCTAATTCTCAGAGATGTCTAGAGGTTGTTGAGTGTATGCATAAAGTACATTGTAATTTTTACAAGACAAACAAATTTAAAAGCCTTCTTTAAAAACCAGGAACTATACCATACAAGAAGTTAAAATTTAAAGTAATCCCCTTTAGAAACAGGGAAAAATCTAGACTCCCATTGTGGAGATCTGGCATTACTTCCTTAGTCTGAAATTAAAATGTATTGCTTTTATATGATCCCTTTAAGAATCCAAAACAAAAATAAATTGCAAGAGAATTAGGACATTTGATTAAATGCCTGTAGTTCAGGGAACTCCTAGGTATCTCTGGTACCAGTAGGTTTCTAGGTATTACCATTTTGAATCATGCCATGTGTTTGCATTGAGATGGCAGCAAGGTCACACAGGTCACCGCCATTTTGAAAATATTGTCCAAGATGGCAACCAAACCATGAGACTGTCCCCATATTGATGATGTCATCAACCAAGGTGGAGACCAGGTCACATGTTTGCCTCCCTCTTGGTGAGGTCAGCAGCCATGAAGCCAACCAGGCCACATGGCCATGTTAGTGAGCACAGTCCCATGATAAAACAAGCCCATCCCCCACCAGGATACAAGCCCTGTGGGATTCACATGCCTCACAGATTAAATTCAGACAGCAACCAATTTTACTTTTACAAAACACCTCAGTTAAGTTATACTTGGTATAAAAAGAGAAAGTTCCCTCAGATATATATAGGCCCCAAATAGAAAAGCAAATCAAAGGGATCCATGTCTCTCACCAACCATAGTAGCTGTAATGCCAAGCAAGTTCTCTGGATCTCTTCATTCCTAGTTACAAGCTATGCTGGAAAACAACTCTTTCCCCTCCCCGAGATCGAGTGTGCAGTGGGCTTGGGCCAGGAGAGGCGAGACTCAAGGCCGAGGAGGGAGAGGGAAGGTGCTCTGATTCCTTCTCTGGGGCAGGGGGCTGCTGGGCTCGTGTCAGGGGGTGCAGCCAGAGAAGGCAAACAGAAACAAGAGAATTACACGGCAATGAAAACGAAACTGCAAGAAGGAAGCACAGAGAACTGAAGAAGGAAGCTCTCTGCAAGCTGGCAGAAAGATTTCGCAGTGCAAGGAGTCAGTCAAAAAGACTGCTCCTTTTCCAAAGGGGGCCAGGCCAGAATATCCCCCTGGATCCCACACCAGGAGAGGAGTCGGGGCATCCCCCGGACCCTCCGGCTCTGAGACCAATAGCTCATCCGCCTGGTCTCCTGTGAGCCCCAGATTGTCTGGACACCAGAAACAGAAACCAGAGGAAAACTCACCGAAGCCAGCAGACAAGCGCTTTTCTCAGAAAAGGGGGTGTGTCCAATATTTGCAAATCCCAGGCGAGCCCCCATAATGTTGGGTCCGAGGTTCGGGAATGATTGGAGACCACCCACCAAAATTCAAAATTTAGAAGATCTTTTTAAAAAACATTACAATTCTTGAACAACCAGTCAGGCACAGACTCCAGGGGCCAATGACTGGAGTCCAGCCCTGACCAACAATGAGTGGGGGTTTTTATTGGGTACTCTTAAAAAAGCCCACGCAAACTGGGTGACCTTTGAGTTGATTGGATAACTCTGAATTCCTCGTATTGGGGGAAATTTCATTGGTTATAGTCATGGTCAGCCGCTTGAAATGTCTCATTTTTTCCTTTTACAGTAGGGTGCCCCTATTGGCCTCTGGATGCCCTTTTATGGTCAGCAATTTTGATCGGTTTCAGGAAGGCACATCTGAGCTTGTCTAATCTTAGCCCGCAGTATGGGGCAAAGGAGACGTACAGTTTCTAGGAACAGAGACTTAAGGCTGACAAGATGGAGGCTGCTAAAAAAATGGAGCCAGTGTGACCTGGATCCTTCAGCAGAAAAGTGAAAAGCACTATGCAAAATGTTCACATATACAATAAAACCATGTATATATTTACACATGATAGTTTTTTTGAGACAGGATCTTTCTACATGGCCCTGCCTGACCTAGAACTTGCTGTTTAGACTAGGCTGGCCTCAAACTCACAGAGATCCACCCAGCTCTGCCTCCTGAGTGCTAGTGGCTTAAAGGCGTGCACCACCATGCCTGGCCTACAGACAGATTTTAATTCACATTTTTAAAGCTCTACAAAGATAAGGCACACTGGGGGAGATAAGAAAAGCATTGAATCTTTTCTTTACTAATTGAAAAGTTGGTAGGCTGGCGTGGCTGTCACAAAAGATAGATTAGCAAGAGGAAAGCATCATTCATTTACTTAATATAAATCTTGCATGACACAAGAGATTTTGGAAAAGACTTGAGACTCAAGGAAAATTGTATATTTTTATAGATAGTCATGCGGAGTCAGATTGGAGGACAAAAGGGTATGATCTAAAGGCAGCAAACTTCACAAAACCTGTGTGTTCAGATTCTTGGTCTAAGTGCAGGGCAGACCTCTCTGAAATAAAGATATTAGGACTTACTCTCTGGGGAGATAGGTCAGAGAATTTTGTATGGCTCTCCTGCTTGGGAAGTTTCTTCCTCGCTTTGCTTTTTTTCATCTTAAAATACACAGGACTTAGGGGCTGGAGAGATGTCTCAATGGTTAAGAGTGCTGGCTGCTGGTTACTCTTGCAAAGGACCTGGGTTTGATTCCCAGCAACTACATGGCAGCTAACAACTGTCTATGACTCCAGTTCCAGGGGATCCAATGCCCTCTTCTAATCTCCGTGGGTACTGCACAACATGGATGCACTTATGTACATGCAGGCAATATACTCATAAAAATAAAAAATAATAAATAAAATACTTTTTAAATATTTAGGACTGGGTATGGTGGCATACCTTTAAGGCTAGCACTCGGGAGACAGAAGCAGGTGGATTTCTGTGAGTTTGAGATGAGCCTGGTCTAAATAATGAGTTCCAGGCCAGCCAGAGCAACAAGGTGAGACACTGTCAAAAGAGAAAAAAAATCTGTATGCCCACATTAAATTTTTTGAATATTGTGTTCTAAATTTCCACACAGCAAAATTGACACTAGTATCATATAAGGGAAGACATTGTATTAAGTGAGAAGAAAAAAAAAAAACATTCTGGTTTTCATAGTTTATTCAGCTTTATAGTTTTAAAAAGTTTGTCTTTTAAAAATCCAAAATTGTGAACCTATAAATGATGGTTTAGTAGTTAAGAGCACTTACTACTCTTGCAGAGAACCCAAGTTCAATTCCCAGCACTCATATGGTGGCTAACAATCCTCCATAACTCCAGTTCCAGTGACTCCAATGCCCTCTCCGGGCCTCCAACAATGCTGCATGTGGTGCACTTACACACACAGGCAAAGCACTCATACACATAAAGTAAAAATAATACATAGTTTAAATTGTAGTAAGAAGCTGGGCATGGTGGTGCATGCCTTTAATCCCAGCACTTGGGAGGCAGAGGCATGTGGATCTCTGTGAGTTCAAGGTGGCCTGGTCTACATATTGAGTTCCAGGACAGCTGGGGCTACAGGGAGACCCATCCTCAAAATAAAAAAAAATAAAAAAAGACACAAAATAATAAATAATAAATTGTATTAAGTATAAATCTTACCAATTAAAAAACTAGTTCTTGTAAAATAAAATAGCAGGGTTTGACCCTGTAGGTAGTTTTCACATCCTTAATAACCATGTTACTGTGACATGACATAATTATATTTCCATCATCTTTACACAAAAAAGTGCAGAAGTAACTTTAACATATACCTGGTATTTGTTGTTTAATTAATTAATGTATGTATGTATGCATATATGTGAATATACTCATGTGGTGAAATGCCCTTAGAGGCCAGAAGTGGTCATCCAATCCTCTGGAACTGGACTTACAGATAGTTGTTAGCCACCTGTGTGTGCTAGGAACTGAACCCAGATCTTCTGGAAGAGCTCTTAACTGCTAAGCCATCTCTTCATTACTATATCTGGGGTGTGTGTGTGTGTGTGTGTGTGTGTGTGTGGTGCTGGAGCTGTGTGCTGGAGAGTAAACCCAGAGGCTCCTGAATGCAGAACGTGTACTTTGCCCCTGATTCACAATAGCCTATATCTGACATTTTACTTTCGCTGGAATGACAGCCAGAATTACTTGTTTGATAATGTCCACCTGCTGTGCAAAGAGGTGGCCAACTACCTTGCCAAATGATACTTTAACCTGGAAATGGAAGAGAAATATGTGCTGGTGGAGCAGGTGGCCCACCAGACGATGGTGGTGCAGTTTATCCTGGAGCTGGCTGATAGCCTCAAAGTCAACCCCTGAGCCTGCTTCAGCAGCTTTTCACTAAGACCATGGCCCACCAGTACATGGAGGATTTCCAGTACGAACTGGAGGCCCGAAGGAGCGTTTGGACCGCGGTGCCACTGCGCATGGAGAAAGCCCTGAAGGAGTATGAGGAAGAGCTGCGAAAGAAGCGCCTGGGTTCCATCAGCCTGGACCTGATGAAGTCTATGAATCCCTGCCAGAGAAACTGCAGAAGTGATTTGACGTGAAGTACATGTAGGTGCTCCACAACGCAATCAGCAAGATGGATCCTACTGACGCCAAGTACCACATGCAATGCTGCATTGACTCTGTTCTCTGGGTCCCTAACTCTAAGTCTGGCCACACCAAGGAGGAGGCGGGCCCTGGAACCCCATTGCTGGAAGCTGTCCCCAAGGCAGGTGATGAGAAAGACATCAACAGGTGACCTGCCCAACAACTGCTACCTCTGCCCTGCAGGCCTCTGCAGGCCCTTCTCTCCAAAGGAAAACTAAACACTGTGTCCACAGCTCCTGGACCCCATTTTCTTCTGCCCTCCACAGCCAGGCCCAGGACCTGACCCATATCCCCTTTCCACTGGCCCCACCTCCAAGTCCCCAGTGCTCTCCCAGTTCTCTGTTGTGAGTTGAGGGGCTCCACTTGCTTGCAGCTCCCCCTCCTACATCAGCGTTATACCAAAGTCCTGGGGTCCCGGGAAGGGCAGCAGTAGCCAGGTGGGTCCCCCGGGTTGGGGACACAGATGTACCCAGATGAAGTGGGTCTGTCCATGCGGATCTGTGTCCATTGTTTTTCTTCTGCCCAGTCTTCTCTCCTTCTCTATTGACGATGTCCAATAAAGAGTTTCAGATGCTCACAAAAGTAAATAAAACAGGGTTTTTGTCCAATGTGTGCAAGAATAAGACTGGAGGGCTGGACCATGAACTGGGTTGGAAAACAAGACGAAAGGACAAAAGCAGTTCATAGGAAAAAAAGCAAAACAAAACAAAAAACAAACAGAACACACGGTTCAGTTCAGTGGTGATTCAGAACCATGGACAGTAGACACGTGCCACTTACTTCCGAAACCGTCAGTGCCGATAGCAGCCTCCCTCAGACAGGCAGATGTACCTCTGTACTGCAGTGACTGGAGCCATAGCGCTGGCAAGGTTCAGCGGTCAACTCTGGGGACCAATGTGGCATCCACAGAACTCAGGTGAAAGCGTGGCTGTCAAATCCGAAGTCAGCAATTCAATGGTCACACTCAGGGAAAGTTAAATCTGAGTACAAAATGAAATGAGTAGGACACAAACTAAGTCTAGAGATAACAGAAAACAGAAGGCAATCCCTACCTGAGATGAGAAGTGGTGCTTTCAAATGAAGGAGGAGGCAAACATGTTCTCACACACACAGTGCACATACAGTAAGGTCATTCCTCTCCTCCCTTATGGCTGAACTCAGCTTAAATTGATTCAAACTGTCCACCTCTAAATGTATACCACAACAGTGCGACTGCAGTTTAAGGCTGTGATCCTGTGTAGCAGTACAAACTGGCAGATATGCAGGGCTCCCAGGTGTGAGCAGGACCAGACAGATGCTACTGGTCACACTTGCGGTCTCCATCCCCTGGAATCCTTGTGGTACTGACAATTGAAAGCAGGTATCTTAATTCACTACCAAATCTTTTGCACTAATTCGAAGGAGTCTAAAAAAAAAAAAACATAATGAAACTAGGTGTGACAACACAGGCCTATAACTAACTGTAGAACTTGGGAAGCTAAGTCAGGAGGTTCACAAGTTCAAGGCCAGTTTGAGCTCTGAGTTATAGTGGGATCCTGCATCAAAAAATAAATAAATAAGGGGCTGGAAAGATGGCTCGGTTGTTAAGATCATTTGCTGTTCTTCCTGAGCTCAGTTTCTAGTATCAACATCTGACAGATCACAACTGTCTGTAACTCCAGCTCCAGAGGATCCGATGCCATCTTCTGGTTTCTGTGTGTACCTGAACACATGTGGCATGCACATAGACACACATACACATAAATAAAAATAAAATAAATCCCTTAAATTAAAAAAAAGCAATGCAATGAATGAAAAGAGTAAGGTGTTAAGGGATGGCGACACTGGTGGGTACTGGCAACTTATTGTTACTTCTTAGCTACTTCATTAATTCTTTTAACCTCTCAACACAAAAAACAAATGGCATTATTATGAACCTGCTTGAGAGAGAAAATCACGAGCATATGTATTGCTGCTTATATATACATATATATTGCATATAAATTAGGAGCCTTTGTCTTGGTTTTAACTGAATGGGTAGTGTCATACCAACACAGTTGGGCAAATAGTAAGCAAGCCTGGTTTACAGAGAAAAGATTTTTATAAGCAAGAAGAATATTATCTCTCACCTAGGGTAAGAAGGTAGTCTTCACCATCTCCTTTTACATGTTTTAATAAACATTCTTCAGAAGAAACAATAAAAAACACAGTGAACTGAGTCATGTCTCTGACCCCTCCATGTGCACTCTTTCCAAGATTGTGTTGTGTTTATTATAGGATGTCTGAGATAAACTCATTCTCAGGCTGGAGAGATGGCTCAGTGGTTAAGAACACTGACTGCTCTTGCAGAGGACCCAGTTCAGTTCCCAGCACCTAGATAGCAGCTCACAACCACCCATAACTCTGGGTCTAGGAGATATTGTGCCCTCTCCTGGCCCCCACAGGCATATGGAAACACTCTCATATGCATAAAATAAAAATAAATCTTTTTGAAAAAAAAAAGAAACTCATACAGGAAACTATACTTCTGCTGAAATGGCATTAAAATTTTAACTTAGGGAGCTGGAGAGATGGTTCAGTGGTTAAGAGCACTGGCTGTTCTTACAGAAGACCTGGGTTTGAATCTTAGCATCCACATAGCAGCTAACAACCACCTGCAACTCCAGTTCCAGGTGATTCAATGCCCTCTCTGTCCTTCACAGACACTGCATGGTGCAGGTGCATTTACAAAGATGTAGGCAAAACACTCATAAAATAAAATAAAAACAAAAAAAGTTTTGACTAATATGAGTTAATATTGTCCCATAGGACATAGTTCAACAGCTTCTGCCAAAAAAATATTCGGATGAAAATTAGAGTTGCTTGTCCCAAAGTGATTTTGAGATGAGAGTATCACTGAAACCAGGGAAATGCAACAAACTTTCTAAAAAAGACACAATATGCCTCACCCTTGAAGGAACGGTCATACCATATATATTTTTTGTCTTGATAAGTAGAGTTCTTTTGTCCTTTGGAAAATGACATGACTTATTTATGCCATGTGAGTAGTTGTGTGCATAGGGCTAAGCTGAGCAAAACTGCAAAGTGCAGCACCGGCTATTGCCTTTGACTTTCTCTCTTGTGTCAGGACTATTTAAGAAGCAATCCAAGAGACCCAAATTTTCCTCTTGTAGTATGGGGGGATATGTATATGTATATGTACTTATATATAGGAAAAACATGTTTTCGTATGCAATGATAAACACTATATATATATATATGTATATATATATATATATATATATATACCCTCACACCTTTCCTTTCCAATTTGGGCCCAGCACAATGGATCCAGCAAAGAAGTGCGGCAAGAAGAAGGGCCATTCTGTCATCAACAAGATGGTGACCAGGTATACACCAGCATTCACAAATGCGCCCATGGAGTGGGCTTCAAGAAACATGCCATTTTGGACACTCAAAGGAATCCAGAATTTCACCATGAAGGAGACAGGGACTCCAGATATGCCACTGGTACCAGGAACTCCAGATATGCCACTGGTACCAGGGACTCCAGATGTGCCACCGGTACCAGGGACTCCAGATATGCCACCGGTACGAGGGACTCCAGGTATGCCACCGGTACCACGGACTCCAGATATGCCACCGGCACCAGGACTCCAGATATGCCACTGGTACCAGGGACTCCAGATATGCCACTGGTACCAGGACTCCAGATATGCCACTGGTATCAGGAACTCCAGATATGCCACTGGTACCAGGGACTCCAGATATGCCACTGGTACCAGGACTCCAGATATGCTGCTGGTACCAGGAACTCCAGATATGCTGCTGGTACCAGGGACTCCAGATATGCCACTGGTATCAGGAACTCCAGATATGCCACTGGTACCAGGGACTTTAGATATGTCACCGGTACCGGGGACTCCAGATATGCCACTGGTACCAGGCTCAGCAAAGTTGTTTGGACCAGAGGTATAAGGAATGTTCTGTATTGTTTCCATGTACCTTTTTCCAGAAAACGTAACGAGGGGGAGGATTCACCAAATAAGCGCTATACTGTGGGAACTTATGTCCCTGTTACCATGTTCAAAATCTACATACAGGAGCTGGAGAGATGACTCAGTGGTTAAGACCACCGGTTGCTCTTGCAGGACCCAGGTTCTACTCCCAGCACCCATATGGTGGCTGGTCTACATAGAGAGTTTCAGACCAGCCAGGGCTACAAGGTGTGAGATCCTCTCGGAGAAGAAGATGAAGAAGAAGAAGAAGAAGAAGAAGAAGAAGAAGAAGAAGAAGAAGAAGAAGAAGAAGAAGAAGAAGAAGAAGAAGAAGAAGA
>NW_008353027.1:2548800-2556714 GCF_000622305.1 Nannospalax galili
ACGGAGAAGAGGAAGAAGAAGAGGTGAAATTATTAACTTAAACTACTTAAATAATGTACCAGTGTGTCTAGTCCTTTCTCATTCAGTGAATCTGTATTTTCATTTGTATGAGTCTCAGGTGAAGATTTAAAGGGTACATTTGGAGGCTAGTGATAATGTGATAGGAAGGACTCTCTGTTTTTCCTTCTTTTAGGTAACTTTAGTATTAAATAAGGTATAGATAAAAACAGTTCACATTGATTTGGTGAAAGGAAAAAGATGAGATACTGAAAGAGTCAATGTCTTTCTGTTGTGGTTGTTTCTGCTTGTTCTTTTGGAACAGGTCTCTTGTGGTCCAGGCTGACCTTGAACATGCTATGTAGTCAAAGATGATCTTCTGCTTCTGCCATCTAAGAACTAGGCTGACTGGTATGCACCAAGATGCCCAGTGTTGTCTTTGCTTTGCCTTCTGTCTTAGCTTACTTGGCTTATCCTCATGTTATCTACTCAAATCAAAAAACCTAATCTGTTGATTAGTGTGTGGAGGCACATCATTATGGTATGTTTTGGCATTTCTTCATAATTGCAGGCTACATAGTTGCTGAAGATTTTCATGTTGACAGTTTTTCTGTAATTAGGGACATCATGAAAGCCTTACCTTACAAAGTAGTACAGTCAAATCACAGTATTGACAAATCATAACCCTCAATGAGTGCAGTTCTGTGAGTGTGTATTTTCACATCTCGTGTAATTCTTGAGAGGCAGAAGACTGCCAAGTGCTTGAAAATTTAGAACTCTGAAGGTTCAAAACACAGTTGACATTCTTGAAAGCTTCAGAAGTTACTGGCTGGTTTAGTTCAGACAGAAAATCTACGGGGCTCAATTCCAACATTAGACAAATCAGTCCACTCATCTCTGGCTGACCTATCTGTTCATCATCCAAGACATTACCAGAATGTCTTTGTAGCTTCTCTGTTCTGTAAGATAATTGATGTATGTGGAATTACTGAGTGGCAGTATATGCTTAATGCATCTAAATATATGCATTTATGAAAAACTCCCCAAGAAAAGTGATTCGTTAAATGAAAATGAGTGCAGTGTACCTTGTGATGGTAGTCAGACAGGCATAGAGCCCTCATCACTACAGGCACTGGTACTGCTCTGCAAAGCAGACTAGAGATCTGCCACCCACAGCTCTGGTATATCCAGTATCTTATGAGGGTGTTAGCCAGGGGCAGGCAGTGCCTATGCTCTATTAGTGCGTTCGCATTTTTCTAATATATAAAATTTGCTCTGTTAAATTAGAATCTATGAAAAGTCAAAGAGAACCACCTGCCTCTGCTTCCCAAGTATTGCGTTTAATGTCTGTGTAATTACTTAATCATTGATCACGTTAAAAAAGAATTAAGATATTGAGCAGTATAAATTAACTTTTTTTAGTCTTTTTGAAATAGGGTCTCCCTGTACCCCAGCTGTCCTGGAACTCACTATGTAGACCAGGCTGGCCTTGAACTCACAGAGATCCGCCTGCCTCTGCCTCCCAAGTGTTGGGATTAAAGACGTGCACCACCAGGCCTGGCTTGAATTAACTTTTTTTAAATTAAGAGATCTGACAGTCTTGTTTTCACATTTTATTATACAAATAACAACTGCATTTGTGGCCCCTCTACTTCTTGTAATACTATTTTCTGAGAAGAAGGGGATATCTTTGTCATGCTGTTAGAAGACACCCATAGTAACAGCACTATGATCTCCTACTAAAGAACAAGTAATAGAACACTGGTTATCTTAGCCTGTTTCCTTTTCTATAACAAAATAACTGAGGCTAGTTTCATGTATAAAGAAAAAAAGTTTATTTCACCTACAGTTTTAGAAGCCGACAATCTGAGATTAGGCAGTCTCCTTGGTTCAGCCTCTTGGAAGAGTTTCCTTTGCTACATCACAAAATGATGGGTAGCATCACAATGGGGATATACATAAGAAGGCAAAAGTAATTACACAGTAAGACACCAAGTCAGAGAGATTCCAGGTTTGTTCTTTTCATAAGGATGAGGGAAGTGGGAAAGAAGGATCAGAAATTCAAGGCCAGCACAATGAGTTTGAGGGCAACCTAGGCTACACTAGACTCAATGTCAAAAACAAATGAACAGATAAATAAATAAATGAAACCACCCAAGGGAACTAAGCTGGGTCCCACAGAGCTACATGAATCCCTTTTGAGGACAGCATCCCCAGTGATGTTGCTCCACACTGCTCCAAGCCTTAATGGTCCTATCACCTCCTACCACCATCATAACCAGTGTCAAATTTCTATACCAGCCTTCCCCAAACCATATAAAGAGGCCTTCCTTCTTTCCCTATCTTTCTGGATGTCATTTCTGGTGGCAGAAATACCACCCTGGAGTGGATTGGAGGTCTCAGTTTTGGTAACAAGGGGCCTCCCAAATGCAAATTCATTCCAGGGGCAGGTCCCAGTGTTACTACCCAGGGAAAGGAGGCATCACTGGCATGATGGGAAGGCTTCCATGATGTATGGTGAATCAGACCATGATGAAGTGAGCAGGAAGCTGAGGAATGTAGGCTTACAGCCCCTGCAGGAGGAGGTGCAGAGAACAGATTAGGACTCTTTCCTTATTGAGCAACTGCCACAGTCTGTCACTCAAACTCTGAGCTTGCTCTTCTGACCGCTTCCATGAGTAGCCTTCCACACTCTCTATTTCTTCCTACAGAAGTTTTTCTTTGTCACATGTCTTTGGGCCACAGGCCAGGTGTCTGTAACAGAAGTCAGTGTGGGCATGGTACTCTGACAAGCTATCAGCTTTCGCTGATTTAACACTTGCTTTAATTTCCTAAGGTAAACAAAGACCATCTCTATATGTGCTGCCTAGACAGCTCATCTTTATGATGAGAATTAGGTCAGAGAAAGCTTAAGCAAGACCAGCTTTAACCACAATAGGAAAAATGGAAGGCTACCTCCATGCTTGAATATAAGGGTGTATTTATTCAGTCAAAGCCAGCATTTGACAGGGTCTCCCTGTAGCTCCAGCGGGCCTGGAACTCACTGTGTAGACAAGGCTAGCCTTGAACTCACAGAGATCCACCTGCCTCTGCCTCCTGAGTTCTAGGATTAAAGGCCTGTGCCACCACACCTAGAGCCTGAACCTACTTTAATTTGCTTTTTTTCCTTTACTTTCCACCGCCCCCCCCCCACTTCCCACGACGGCACAACCTGCAGTCAACCACATAGCTAAGTCAATAGACACAAACAAACTATGCTGTGTGTCTTAGATACTTGTCCTTGACTCAGTTCCATTAAATTATCTTGGAACCAAAGAAGGAAGGAGGAGAGGGGGGTGGGGTGGGGGGGAAGGGGCATAGCTTGCAATAAGAGAGACAGAGACAGAGAGACAGAGAGAGACAGATGGGGGATAAAACAGCTTTCACACCAAAGGGAATGAGAAATGAGAATGAGTTTCTTCTGAAGCACATATGAGTGACCATGGCCGAGGCTAAGAATTCGGTTTCCCTTAAATATGTTCCAATGTGGAAGCAGTTATATAAAATTTTATAGTTACAAACAGGAGAGTAATACATCAAGATATTTGCCAAATGCATTGGTGGGAATATCAGGCAGGTTACAGCAAATCGGAAAACTCTACTATAGGTTTTAGATATTACCCATTAATGTTATTAGCTATTAGGTTGGCGGGCACTAATGGTATGTAAATCTATTCCAAATGTATATTTACTGATAACTGAAAAGATCTTAAGTCAGACAAAGAACTGAGCAATGAATGGCTATTAAGGAAAGTAAAGACAGCCCAAGCTTATTTTAGCTCTAGATTGTAACATTCCAATTCTCCACAATCACAAAGTTCTAACCAGTCAACGTGCCTTATAGTTCAACAAAGGTGTGACTTTCGTTTTGGGAGACGTCAGGAGAGAGGAGAGAGGAGAGAGAGAGAGAAGAGAGGAGATAGAAGTGTTTTACTAAAATAAAACCAAGGACTTTATATGGTTCTCTAGGAGCCAAAGGGGCACAGCTTGAATGAGTGAGGAAGAGGTGTTGGCATGTCTCCTCACGCCACCGTGTGAAAGTGCATGGTTACACCCCAAGACAGACAGCTCCAAAAACCGTGAAAGCTAGCCCCTGCTGTAGACACAGAGTTATATCAGACGAGAGACAAAAGGCAGGCACCACATGCAGGCGTTTCTCTTCTAGCAAGTGGACAGAATTCCAGCACATAGTAGGGCTTCCTAAGCATGTCCTTGGAAATTAGGTGGAGCCTGCAGACCCTATGGCAGTAGGGTGCAGCAATATTAAAATTTTCTTAAACGTTTGGCCCCATAGAGAAACTAGGGAATTCAATAATTCGGATTTTCTGGCCAAAAAAAAAAAAATTTTAGGTATTCGCATATTGTGGCTCTAGATTATGGAAATGCACAAACTTCACTTTTTTATATGTATGCCTAATTAGGGGATAGAAATACACTTACCATGTTCATGCTATAATCAAAGGGGTGTTGGGAAAAGTCTTTTGTAAAATACAAATTATTATCATTGGTGAAACTCCACCACAAATAATGCATTCCTTTCTGTTAAGCACTGGCCTTTGAGAGCATATCTGTTCCTTTATAAAGTGAAAGGAGATGGAAAGATTCTTGAGGGACTTCTATCTCTACTCCAGCTTCCCTCTCCCTAGTGTGACACTGAGCTATTTCTGGTCATACTGCTGACGTGTGTTAGGTATGGCAGGTAAAAGGATTACTGGCTTTAAGAATGGACATCTGGGGCTGGAGAGATGGCTCAGTGGTTAAGAGCACCAACTGCTCTTGCAGAGGATCAGTGTTTGATACCCAGCACCCACACAGGGGCTAACAACTGTCCGTAACTCCAGTTCCAGGGGATCCAACGCCCTCTTCTGACCTCCACTAGCATTGCACAACACAGATGCACTTACACACATGCAGGCAACACACTCATAAAATAAAATATTTTTAAAAGAATAAGACATCTGGCTTTAGCCTTGTCTCACCAATCACGTAACAACTTGCTCTTGGAACCAGGTGGGGAGAGAGAGGGATGTGGATGGGAAAGAAACAGCCATGACTGCTAGAATTTGCCCATTTATGAGACATAAATATTCCCACTGTGACCTCGCTTAATATGCAAGCATGATGTCAGTGAACTCTGAGTTCTGAGGGGATGCAATACCATAATCTATTATTGCCACCATACAGATATAATGCCTAGAAATAAACTTAAAGAAAGGAGTCTGCGGGTTCTGTGACAGAAAGTGAGGGGTTGACATTTGCTTAAAGACTAGGGAACAATGAAATGCAAGAAAATCATTAGGAAACAGGTTCTGAGTGTTTCATAGCTGTGTACATGTGTCCATAAAAACTGAGTTTCATTAAATTACTGCTATGACCAGAATATTTTTTGTTAACTGACATATGACATATAATAAACATATTTAAGGCATACAATACGACAGATGTTGATGTATCTATTTGCCCATGAGACTAGCACCCCAATCACATCCATCGCCCCCCAATAGTTTCCAGATACCCTTTGTAACTCTTCCCCATCTTCATTTATAACAGGTATTTTTCCTGTTGCTGGGACAGAATGCCTGAGAAAGTGAGCTGAACACTAGAGAACATATTTCTGTTTCCGGCCTGTTGCTGAAATATGACCAGCTACCTCACAGTCTTGGCGTTGTGCCTTTTCTGCCTTGATGGACTATAGCCTCAAACTAAACCCTTCCTTCTGTAAGTGACTTTTGTATAGCTCACGTCCAGCTGAGGCTGGCCTTGAACTAACTCCTGACCCTCCTGCCTCTACCTCCCAAGTGTTGGGATGACAGACATGCACCGCTTCACCCAGCTCTCCTAATTTCTTCCAGATGCTGCTTTAGCAAGAGCATATCCTAAAAACACTACTTACATTTCCAGCCTTCACACATTCTGTATCTCTCCTGATGGATGGTGTGTACTCTATTGACATTTAGTAAACGGCCATGAACAAATGGCTGTCCAGACTAATTCTCTTTTGTTGACTGTATAGTACGCAAAGTATCTTCATAAATTAGTATAGCAATTGCTTGTAAGCAGTTCTCATCTCTCCAATAATCTACTTTTTTGTCTTTTTTTCCTTTTTTTAAATTTTTAAAAAATTTTTCAATAACTACATGACTAGAAGAGGCATTTCACTACAGCTTTAACATATTCAGCAACACACTCTGGAGCAAGAGTACATCTCTTTCACAAGTGGCTGCAACTTTCTAGGTTCACAGTTGAGTTAATACAGTTATACAATACTGAACTCAGTATAAGTCCTGCAAGACATAAAATTGAATGAGTTAACCCTTCAAAAAGATCTCCATTTAATTTCAGAATACATTGTTCCCCACAGAAAGACTCATTGTTTTTGCTATCAACACTGAGATGTTGGTGCATGCATCTCCAATCTGTATGCATCCTATTATTTCTAGTCACAATCGGTTGCACTTGGATCCCCAGCACCTATGCATGTCCACAAAGTCATCGGGTAGATTTCAGTGGTAATGCTCATCACCTCTACCAATCAGCATGATGCAAACTTCCATGCTTCCTCCTCAAATACAATACATTCTTGTAAATTTCTTGATTTGTGTGTGTGTGTGTGTGTGTGTGTGTGTGTTTGTGCTGGTGTGACACAGAAAATCCCTAACCATCTTATTCGACTATACACCCACTTCCCTGATGGCGCCCTCCCATAGCCTCTCTCACCCCACTAGAAACCTTATACTCTGATATCCCTGCCACTGTCTGCTATTTTGTCAGCACCCCAGGCCTTCGCCACTACTTGCCCTTCTGATGAATCTAGTCAGCCTATCTAGAGGTCTTTGTTTTAGGAAGGTTAGCTGTTCATCATCTAGCAGTAAAAAGTTGTCAATATTCCTTTAGATAAGATTGGGGTCTGTTCATTTTCCCAGTTCTATGATGGGTTACTATCTGGGAGTCCCTTTGGCCACCCTGGCCAACAACTCAAAAGAAGGTATCACCTGTCCTGGCATTATTGCTTTAGATATGCATATGGACTCTTAAAAAATTATATTGGCCCCTTCAATCTTTGGTTATACTTTCCTTTTGGGTGTTTAAGGCCATATAGTTGGCCCAGATAAACCAATTTATTTTTTCTCTTTATGTCGTTTGAGGATCTGTTCCTCAGGGGTCACTTGGGCTTGGGAGGAGCCCCTGGCTCCTTTCTTCTACCAGTTCTGCCTATATGAAGTAAGCCAAAGGTCCTGCCCAACCATGGTTGGCTTCGCTTGGAAGCATGGAGGAAATATTTCCTCTGTGTTGACCCTCCTCTTTGTAGACTGGACACTGGTTCAAGTCCATCTGGTGGGGGTCTCCTCAGCTTCCTTGATCAAGAGGACAAGTGGCCCACCACAATTACAGGACATTTTGAGAGATGCTCATGGAACCAGATGCCCTAGAACTAGTCGACCTAGGAGGGCAAGGAGCAAAAGCTGTCCTTTATGACCCTCTGACCAAATTAGTATAGGCCTCAAAGTATGTCTGTTAAACATCCAAGAAGGTTAGTTCCACCAGTCTGGTACTTTTAATTACTGTGTGTCATGTAGATAAATCTTGGGCAAAGACAAATTGTTCTCAGATAAACCTTACCTAGACATATAGTTCTTGATCTGCTATGTATAATTTGTCAGTAAGCTGTAGAAGTAATATGGGTCCCTCTGGTTTTCAAAACTAGCTAGGCATTATTTATCTCTCACATTGTCTCACCCCTCCATCATGGTTTTCCCACTTAAGGTGCCCCCATTTCCCCCCTTTCTCCCTTAATAATACCCTTCTCCTACAGTCCTACCTCTCTTGAGCTCCTTCTTTCCCTTTATCCCCTAGGTTCCTTGTATACCCTTCCCTCCC
>NW_008353027.1:2556968-2563782 GCF_000622305.1 Nannospalax galili
ATGATTTCATCTTTCTTTACTGCTGAGTAAAACTCCATTGTATAAATGAACCACTATTTTCATTTCCACTCAGTTGAGGGACACTTAGGTTGCTCTGCAATAGGATGAGTTCTTTGGGTATATGCCAGGGAGTGGTATAACTGGGTCACATAGTAGGTTCATTTGTAGTTTTTAGGAGTTCTTCATATTGCTTTCCATAGGGGTTGAACAAGTTTGCAGCCTACCAACATCCAAATATTCTACCCCCCTAATTGTAATTATTCCA
The DNA here is from genome assembly GCF_000622305.1 of Nannospalax galili. Lineage (NCBI taxonomy): Eukaryota > Metazoa > Chordata > Mammalia > Rodentia > Spalacidae > Nannospalax > Nannospalax galili. Next base: position 2,557,234 of record NW_008353027.1, read on the forward strand.
TGACATGTTTATTTTCCTTGCTTTAAAATTTCTCAGTGATAAGGTCCACAAAATTTCATTTTGTGTTTCTAGGGATAGCCTGGAAAAAGCACAGGCCCAGTAGGTACGTTTTCATTCTTGTGTCAGGATTACCAAACTTTCAAGAAATCCCAAGGAATTTCACCACCGGACTATTCGGTGATGCTATCTATATTCATAAACAGAGACAAAAGTAAAACTTTAAATAGCATGGTATAGGCTGAGGTTGGTGGATTGTTGCCTAGTATGCACAAAGTCCTGCGTTTAATCTCTACCAGAAAATAAACTGGGCATGTTGGCACATTCCTGTAATCCCAGCACTCAGGAGGTAGATGCAAGAGAATGAGTTTAAGTTCATCCTTACCTACATAGTGAGTCTATGGATACATGAAACTTTGTCTCAAAAAAGGAAAAAAAAAAAAGTTTGAGGAAGTTTGGAAAGCCTGCCTGCACCCTTCCCCCAGACTTCCTTTCTTCTGTGCCCTGTTCAAATCTCAATACCTTTGGCAGAGTGCTATGATGGATGTGTTGAATGGCATACTTGCATGGGAAAATAAGTTTGCATTTTTGGGTGAGGGTATAGCTCAGTGACAGTATGACTAGAACATTTGAAGCTCTAGGTTTTATCCCCAACACCACTGAAAAGGAAAAAAAGGAAAACATTGGTTTAATTCCAAGGTTTCAGAATGATTTTTCTTAATAACAGTATTCAAAGTGTGTGGGGTTTTATATGGAGAAATAATATTAGCTAAGTTCAGAAATACCTTAAAATTTTTTAGAGATAATATAAGACACAATTATATTAGATACATACGGCATGAGAGTATTAAACTGTGAAGAGTATTTTTTTAAATCACACACTGTGATGTAGCCAGCAGAAAAGACAAACTGAATAGTACTTTATCAACAAATAACAACAGCCACTAGATGTCAGCACTTATGAACAGTTTATGCTGTTTTATTTTTTAAATTATAATTTATGCTAGAAAATTGCTGGAAAACAAACATAAAATATTTACTTGAAATAGATGAATTATTTGGACAGTAATAGACTTAACCTAATTATAGTGACAATTCTTATAATAAGAATAAAAAGCTTGGGCCAGTGAGCTGGCTCAGTGGGTAGAGGTGTTCGCCATCAAGCATGACAATGTGAGTTTGATTCCCAGAACCCATGTGGTAGAAGGAGAGAATCAACCCCACAAATTGTCTTCTGACCTCCACACATGTGCCATGGCATGTATACACCCAAACACACACAAAGTAAATAAATGAAAAAAAAATTAAGAATAAAGACCTCACCAGGTACGGTGGCGCATGCCTTTTATCCCATCACTCCAAAGGCAGAAGCAGTTGAATCTCCATGAAATTAAGACCAGCGTGGTCTAAAGAGTGAGTTCCAGGCCAGCTGGGGCTACAGGGAGATCCTGTATCAAAAACAAAACAAACAAACAAGAATTAAGATCTCATTTTAAGTAAAAATTTTAAAGATGGCAATTTTGCAAGAGATCTACAAACAGATCCAGGGCAAAATTCTGCACACTTGGATTCTCTATAGGGGCAATACCTTGTCACTTGAGCAGCCAAATAAGTGGACTTTGAATCTATATACTGGGGTTTTCTTCACATTAGGAGAGGAAGATACTCCTCTTCCCCCCAAAGCCTACATTATGGTCATGCATGATATGAGCAACCTCTACCACTTCTTCCACTTACCAACAAAGACATTGTTTCTCCATTTATTTTACTTTACTATTTTATTTTATTTTACTTTGAAGTACTATGGATTGAACCTAGTGTTAGGCAAGTGCTTCACTACTGACTATTCCCCAGTTCTTAACTATTTGGAATTCTTTTTTTCTTGAGACAGGCCTTGCAGTACTGCCAGACCGGGCTCAGGCAATCCTCTTGCTTCAGTCTCTCAGTAGCAGGTGAGCACTGCTGTGCTTGGCTTCTTTTCAATTTAAGCTGTGGAATTACCAAATTCCCTACTACTCTATTTTGAGGAATGTTCAACAAAACAAATCAAAATCAGTACACTGACAGGATGTCTAAAATATTTTTTTTTCTAGGACACAAATCCCTCATAAGCTGCCTGTGAATACCACAGCAAGATATAAGGAGGGCAGCGATTAAGCCAAAGGTTTGTCTATTGGGTGGGTTCTGTGAGCCTGTGGCTGAGAGAAATACAAGTCTAATTAGCTGCTTAATGAACCATTAGGAAGCTGTCTGGGGTTGCAGTGGGAATGTACATTTGGCTCAGCTGACGTAATTTTCATCAGAGTTTGAAATGAAATAATGGAATTTGTTAAGCCATTAGTTACTTGCATAGGTAGCCTTCAGTTTCTTCCACCATTTGAACTCAGTTTTAGAATATGAAGATGACTTTTATTCTTTTTATTTCTATTTTTTGATTCAGGGTCTCCCTAGTAGCCTCCTGGAACTGGCTATGTAGACCAGGCTGGCCTCAATTTCACAGAGATCTGCCTGCTTCTACCTCCCAAATGCTTAGATTAAAGGTGTGCACTACCATGCCTAGCTTAACCATAAACCAAATAAACTCTTCCTTCTATTAAAAAAAAAAGAGCTGAAGTGATGGATCAACAGTTAAGAGCACTGGCTGCCCTTGTAGAGGACCTGGGTTCTATTCCCAGCACCCATATGGTGGCTAACAACCATCTGTAACTCCAGTTTCATGGGATCCAACACCCTCTTCTGGCCTTGTGAGCATGCATGTGGTGCACGTACACGTGTGCACTTACAGGCAAAATACATATGCACATAAAATAAAAGTAAGTCAAAAAATTTTAATTAAAACGGTATCATAGGTTATCCCAAATTACAAAATGTATTGCTTCTCTTCGGAGGGATCAGTAGGATAGCCTTCATGCTTATTTTTCAGCTCCAGGGTGAACTGAGTTTCCTGAAAAATTAGGTGTGACATCCTCTGGATTTTTACTCACTTTCTTTTGAATGAGCCAACTTATCTTTCTTCATCTAATCATCTTTATTCCTTGCTACAAATTTGGGTAGTAATACAGAATCCCCTCTCATACTCTCCAGAGCTCTCACTGTAATTGAGGAGCCAGATTAGAGTTTCTTATTTTAGTTGTCTTGTGTTTGAGATAGGGCATCACTTTGCACCCTGCGCTGGCCTTGAACCTGAGATCTTTCTGCTTCATCTTTCCAAATGTTATGAACTACAATGTGGCTGGGCATGGTGGCAAACACCTTTAATCCAGCATTCAGAAGGGAGAAGCAGGTGGGTCTCTGTGAAATTGAGGCCAGCCCGAACTACGTAGTGAGTTCCAGGCCAGCTGGGCTTCGGGGAGACCCAGTCTCAAAACAAACAAACAAACAAACAAACAAACACCAACAACAAAAGAATTGGAATGTGCTACCTTGCCTGGCTGCATTAGAGATTGCTTTATGTGGTAGTGGCTATGAGGCTTATTACACCTGACCTTGGAAGAGTGGACTCCAAGTGGCTTAGTGTTTACATTGCTTGTCTCCATGTTTTCAGACTTGCATCTTCAAATTGAGGTTACAGTGGACACCTTCTGATTCTGATTTACTTCCAATACCACTACAAAATTATTTCAAGTAGGGGGTGTTTTGATAATGCTTTGGAAAACCATATAGTAAACAGAGTGCTGTAAATCCTACTCATCATTTAATGTATACTTGTTTAAAAATTTAAAATATGTTTATTTCAATAATTTTAAGATTGAAGGATTTTTTTAAAAAATGAGTCACCTTTAATCTTTACAGTAAATAAAATTTTAGTATATTTGACATTTAAATGCAAAATAGTAACATGCAAATAATATTTTATAGAAAAAGAATAGAATTGATTGAAGAAGTATTAGGAATGAAAAATATCTAGGGGCTGTTCAGATGGCTCAGCAGATAAAGTCACTGGCTGACAAGCCTGTGAACTTTGAGTTTGATCTCTGGGACCCACATAGTGGAGAGACAACTCCTACCAGTTGCCCTCTGACTACAATGTACATACACATACACACACACACACACACACACACACACACACACACGTAATAAAAAAAATTAAGTCACAAATGAAGCCACATAAACCAAAGCAAGTATGTAGACTGAGGACATGGTCTAATTTTATTAAAATGTAACAGAAATTATATTCAATAAAAATATCAAATTAAATAATCAAGGGCAAAGAGTCTAGAGTTCATTATTGATGTGATTTACTTCAAAAGTGTTGAAACAATAGAGGATATTGGAAGTGTTTTTATACTTACAGAAGTGTTGTGATGATCCCAGTTATCAATGGACTCAGTAGATCAGTCATCCATCAACAGCACTCCAAGCATCCTATGGCTTTCTGTGAGATGGTTACATTACAGATACTCACACATGAAGTTATATATAACTTGAACCAGATGACTTTCTCATATTGTATCAGTTACTCTCTAAACATCTCATAAATCATGTGGATTTAAGAAAACCTGTGGCAATCCGCACCAAAGAAATTTGAGCATTTCCACACTGCGCCACTCTAAACCAACTATTTGTTTCAGTGTTACCTGACCCCAGGAGTTTGTTTTGAAGACAAACCATCTCTATGGGAAATGAGCTGTTACATTACAATACTATTCTATGAAGTATATGCCCTTATTTAAATGGTTTATAATTACATAACTTTCTTACTGTACTTTTTAAAGGCTGTATGTTTAGAGCAGTTAGGCTCACAGCAAAAGGAAGATGAAGGTACAGAGATCTTGCATAAATTCCCTACATCTACCAATGATTTCTTTCATGAAGCACACTCTGAGCATTCTCTTTCCATACTCCAGGTCATCTGTAATTTGTCCTGTTATATTCTAGGAGCATGTGGTTTTGGACATTAAAGCTAGGCCTTTTTTTTTTCTTTGAGACAGGGTATCATCATGTAGCTCTAGCTGGCCTGGAACTCACTATGTAGACCAGTCTGGCCTTGAACTTAGAGAGCCACCTGTCTGTGCCTCCCGAATGCTGAAATTAAAGGTGAGCACCACCAGGCCTGGCTTGAATAGACTATCTTTACTCATTGTCTAGCCTTTGTTCCTTTGTCAATGTTATTTGAATATGAGTCTATTTTATGTTTGTTTATGTATTGTACTTATGTGTCAGGGCTTGTGTATGTGTGTACTCATGTGGTCAGAGGAAAACTCACGAGTCAGTTATCTCCTTCCACCGTATAGGTTCTAGGGCTCAAACTCCATCTCTCAGACTTTGTGGCAAGTGCTTCCACCCAAAGATCTATCTCACAGGCCCATTTATGAATAATTTTTTGTTTGCTTTGTTTTGAAAGTTTACTTTAAAAAAAAAACCTTCTTTTTTTGAAACAGAGACTCACTATGTAGCCCTGGCTAGCTTGGAACTTGCTATGTAGACCAGGCTGGTCTCATACTCATAGAGATCCACCAGCCTTTGCTTCTGAAGTGCTGGGATTAAAGGTGTGCACTACAGTGCCCAGCTTTAATATTTAATTGGGGGGGGTACTTTTTGAGACAGGGTCTCCCTGTAGCCCCAGCTGGCTGGAACTTAATGTTTAATTTTTAATTATGTGTATGTGTTTATGTGCATGTATTTATGTGCATGTGAGTGCAGAGATCCACAGAGGCCAGAAGAAGGCATTGGATACCTTGGGAGCTGGAGTTATAAAGTAGTTGTGAGCCACTTGATATGGGTACTAAGAACCAAACCTTGCTCTTCTAAAGAGCAGCAAGCACTCGTAACAACTGATTCATCTCTCTAGCCCTTTATGTATTTATTTTATTTATGTGCATGTGTGTATCTGTGTGTGTCTTCACACATGCATGTGGGTGCCCTCAGAGGCCAGGAGAGGGCATTGGATTCTCTGGAACTGGAGCTACAGGGGATTATGAGCTACTTGAGATGGGGGTTGGGAACTGTCCTCTGCAAGAACAGTTCCACTCAGTCATCTCTAAAACCTAATCAGTCTATCTTTAATTTAATTCATCTATTTCTTTAGCCAATACCACACTATCTTGATTGAAGTAGCTTAATAATAGTTATCTTATAGGCATATATGTTCATCTTGTAGAGGCCAGAGATCGACTTAGAATGCTTTCTTCTACTACTCTTCACATCATTATTATTACTACCATCACTATTGGTCTTTTTGAGACAGGGTCTCCATGTAGCCCCAGCTGACCTTTAACTGGCTATGTAGATCAGGCTGGCCTTGAACTCACAGAGACATGCCTGCCTCTGCCTCCCGAGTGCTGGGATTAAAGGTGTGCGCCACTAAGCCGGGCATCGTCACCTTATTTTATTTCTTATTTATTTAAGATACATCTTTTTTAAATTGGCTGTAAATTTTTAGGTTTACAGTTGAATTATTACAGTTATATAATATTGTACTCAGTATAAACCCAATAAGACTTAAAATTAAATGAGGTTTTGCCGGGTGTGGTGGCGCATGCCTTTAATCCCAGCACTGGGGAGGCAGAGGCAAGTGGATCTCTGAGTTCAAGGCCAGCCTGGTCTACA
>NW_008353027.1:2564306-2568572 GCF_000622305.1 Nannospalax galili
GAATATATTGTTCCTTGCAGAAAGACTCATTGTTTTTGCTACTAACACTGAGATGCTGGTGCACGCATCTCTCATCTGTATGTATCTGATTATTACTAGTCATAATCGGTTGTTCTTGGATCCTTGGCACCTGTGTATGTCTATGAAGTCATCGGGTAAATTTCGATGGTAATGTTTATCACCTCTACTAATTAGCATGACATAATTTCCATGCTTCCTTCTCAAATATAATACACTTTTTAAAATTTGTTGATTTTTTTTGTGTGTATATCACACAGAACATCTCAAACCATCTTACTCAACTATACACGCACTTCCCAGATGGTACCCTCCCATAGCCTCCCTCCTCCCACTAGAGCCCTTATACTCTGATATCCCTGCTACTGTCTGCTGTGTTGTTGGCACCCCCAGCCACTCCCCACTACTTGCCCTTCTGGTAAATCTAGTCAGCCTATCTAGGCCTGTCTTTGTTTTAGGAGGGTCAGCTGTTCCTCTTCTAGCAGCAATCAGTTGTCAATATTTCTTTAGATAAGATTGGGGTCTGCTGTTCATTTTCCCAGTTCTATGCTGGTTACTATCTGGGAGTCCCTTTGTCCACCCTGGCCAACAACTCAAAGGAAGGTATCTCTTATCTGGTATTGTTGCTTGTTATGTAGCCTTTAGCTATGATATGGACTCTTAAAAAGTTATAGTAACCCCTTTAATCTTTAGTTATACTTTCCTTTTGGATGTTTAAGGCCATAGAGTTGGCCCAGATAAACCAATTTATTTTTACTCTTAAGGTTTTTTGAGGATCTGTTACTCAGGGGTCACAGGGGCTTGGGAGGAGTCCTTGGCTCCTTTCTTTTACCAGTTCTGCCTATGTGAAGATAAGTCAAAGGTCCTGCTTGACCATCGGTTGGCTTTGCTTGGAAGCACAGAGGAAGTGATTCCTCTGTGTGGACCCTCCTCTTTGTAGACTGTACACTGGTTCAAGTCCATCTGGTGGGGTCTCCTCAGCCTCCTTGATCAAGAGGACAAGGCAACCCACCACAATTACAGGACATTTTCGGAGATGCTCATAGGCCCCTGGAACTAGTTGACCTAGGAGAGCAAGGAGCAAAAACTGTCCTTTATGTCCCTCTAACCAAATTATTATAGACCTCAAAGTATGTTAAACATCCAAGGAGGTTAGTTCTACCAGTTTGGTACTTTTAATTACTGTGTGTCGTGTAGATAAATCTTGGGCAATGACCAATTGTTCTCAGAAAAAACCTACCTAGACATGTATTTCTTGATCTGCTATGTATAATTTGTCAGTAGGTTGTAGGAGTAATATGGTTCTCTCTTGTTTTCTAAACTAGATAGGCATTATTTTTCTCTCACATTGTCTCACCCCTCCATCATGGTTTTCCCACTTAAGGTGCCCCCATTTCCCCCCTTTCTCCCTTAATAATATCCTTCTCCTATGGTCCTACCTCTCTTGAGCTCCTTCTTTCTTCCCTTTATCCCCTAGGTTCCTTGTATACCCTTCCCTCCCCACTCCCTTAAACTAACCCAATTTTTATCCATATCTCCCTTATTAAGGCCTGTTTCCTACTGTTCTTCTCTTTCAGGTTCTTTCTTTTCCTTTACCTCCCTGTTTCCTTTCCATTATCCTGGTTACTGTAGCTATAACTGGTTGCATACTTATTTATCAGATTCTGGTTCTGGGATCCACATAGGAGGGAGAACATATGTCAATTTTTTTTCTGAGTCTGTGTTACTTCACTTAGTATAACAGTTTCTAGTTCCATCCATTTACCTGCAAATTTCATGATTGCATCTTTCTTACTGCTGAGTAAAATTCCATCATATAAATGAACCACGTTTTCATTATCCACTCATGAATTGAGGGACATTTAGGTTGCTTCCATCTCTTAGCTATTGTGAAAAGAGCAGCAACAAACATGGATGTACAAGTGTCTCTGCAATAGGATGAGTTTTTTGGGTATATGCCAAGGAGTGGTATAACTGGGTCAAATGGTAGGGTCATTTGTAGTTTTTTAAGAGTTCTCCACACTACTTTCCATAGGGGTTGAACAAGTTTGCAGCCCCACCAGCAGTAGATGAGTGTTCCCCTTCCCCCACATCCTCTCCAACATTTGGTATCATTTGTTTGCTAGATCTTAGGCAGTCTGACTGGGGTAAGATGAAATCTTAAAGTGGTTTTAATTTGCATTCCCTTAATTATTAGTGATGTTGAACATCTTTTAAGATGTTTCATAGCCATCTTTACTTCTTCTTTTGAGAACTCTCTGTTCAGTTCCTTATCCCATCTTTTAATTGGTTTGCTTCTTGTCTTGATTCTCTGTTTTTTGAGTTCGTTATATATTCTAGATATTAAACCTCTGTTGGATGTATTTCTGGTGAAGATTTTCTCCCATTCTGTGTGTTTTCTGAGCACTTCCTTGGTTGCTTCCTTTGATGTACAGAAGCTTTTTAGTTTAATGAGATCCCATTTGTTAATTCTTACCCTTGGCAATTGATGTCTGGTTTAGGGTTTAGAAAAGCCTTTCCTACACCTATATCTTGTACGTTTTTCCCAATGTTTTCTTCTAACAGTTTCAGAGTTTCAGGCTTTACATTGAGGTCTTTGATCCATTTGGAATTGACTTTTGTGCAAACTGAAAGATAGGGGTTTAGTTTCATTCTTCTACAGATGGAGATCCAGTTTTGCCAGCACCATTTGCGGAGCATGCTGTCTTTCTTTGAGTGAATATTCTTGGCCCCTTTCTTGTCAAATATCAAGTGGCTGAAATTGCATGTATTCATATTTGGGTCTTCAATTTTGTTCCATTGATCTATGGGTCTATTTTTGTGCCAGTACCATGTTGTTTTTATGACTATAGCTCTGTAATTCAGCTTAAAATCTGGTATGGTAATCCCCCAAGCATTGCTCTTAGTGCTCAGGGTTGTTTTGGCTATCCGAGGTCTTTTGTGCTTCCATATGAACCTTAGGATGTTTTTTTCCAATTCTGTGAAAAATGTCATGGGGATTTTGATTGGTATTGCATTGAATCTATTAATGACTTTTGGTAGGATGGTCACTTTCACAATATTAATTCATGTGGGGTCCTTCTATCTTCTGATGTCTTCCTCAATGTCTTTCTTTAAAGATTTAAAATTTTCATTGTAGAGCTCTTTAATGTCTTTGGTCAGGTTTATTCTGAGATATTTTATTTTATTTTTGCAGCTATTGTGAAGCGGAGTGTTTCCATGTACTCTTTCTCTGATTGCTTGTTATTGGCATATAGAAAGGCTACAGAGTTTTGTAGGTTAATTTTTTAACCTGCCACTTTGCTAAATGTATTAATAATTTCTAGGAGTTTTCTGATGGAATTTTTGGCATCTCTTAGATATAATATCGTAGCATCTACAAAAAGGGATAATTTGATCTCTTCTTTTCCAATTATTACTCCTTTAATTTCCTGCTCTTGTCTTATTGCTCTTGCAAGAGTTTCAAGCACTGTGTTAAAGAGAAGTGGAGATAATGGACAGTATTGTCTGACTCTTGATTTCAATGGGAATGCTTCCAGTTTTTCTCCATTTAGAATGATGTTGGCTGTGGGTTTGTTATATACAGCTTTAATTATGTTGTGATATGCTCCCTCCAATCCAATTCCCTCTAAGACTTTGAACATAAATGCATGTTGAATTTTGTCAGAGGCCTGCTCTGCATCTATTGAGATGACTATGTGGTTCTTGTCTTTGAACCCATGTATATGATTTATGATATTTATTGACTTATGTATATTGAACCATCCCTGCATCTCTGGGATAAAGCCAACTTGATCATGGTGGATGATCTTTTTGATGTGTGTCTGTATGCAGTTTGCAAGTATCTTGTTGAGAATTTTTGCATCTATGTTCATTAAGGGGATGGGTCTATAGTTTTCTGTTTTGGTTGTATCTTTACCAGGATTTGGTATGAGAGTGATGCTGGCTTCATAGAAGGAATTTGGAAGTTTTCCCTCCATTTCTATTTTTTTGAATAAATTAAGTAGTGTTGGATGCAGATCTTCTTTAAATGTCTGATAGAATTCTGCTGTAAATCCATCTGGTCCTGGGCTTTTTTTAGTCAGGAGGTTTCATATTACTGTTTCAATTTCTTTTTATGTTATGTGTCTGTTTAAGTTGTTAATCTCTTCTTGGTTTAGTTTTAGTGGTTCCCCTGCCTTTAGATATCTGTCCATTTCTTTTAGGTTTTCAAGTTTAGTAGCATATAGGTTTTTAAAGTATTCCTTT
>NW_008353027.1:2569588-2575285 GCF_000622305.1 Nannospalax galili
CTTTATCTCTTCTGATTAGTTTTAGTTTAAAGTTATTTTGTCAGATATTAGAATTGCTACACCTCCTTTTTTCTTAGTACGATTTTCTTGGTATATTTTTTTTCCATCCTTTCACCTTAAGATAGTGTCTGTCCTTGAAAGTGAGATGGGTTTCTTGCTAACTACAAAAAGATGGGTTTTGTTTCTTAACCCATTCACCTAGTCTGTGTCTTTTGACTGGGGAGTTCAGTCTGTTAATATTTAAAGTTATTAATGAAAGATGGGTATTGAATCCTGTTATTTTTATTTCTGTTTACATTATTGATATAGCTGTTCTTTTCCACAGTTATACTTTCATTGGGTTTCTTTCTGCAACCCCTTGGGTATAGTCATTCCTTTCTTCAGCTCTTTGCATTGCTTCCAGAACTCTCTGAAGGGTCTGGTTTTGCGGACATGAAGCCCTTCAGCCTATTTATGTCCTGGAAAATTTTTCTTCCCCCTTAGACTCTAATAGACATTTTGGCTGGATATAGTAATCTGGGTTGACATCAGTGGTCATTTAAAACTGAGAATCCTTTGGTCCGGGCTCTTCTGACTTTCATAGTTTGCACTGAAAAGTCAGCTGTAATCTTAATGGGTTTTCCTTTATATGTGACTTGTTGTTTCTCTTTTGCAGCTTTCAGTATTGTCTCTTTGTTTCATACATTTAGTATTTTTACTATGATGTGCCGTGGAGTTTCTGTTCTGGTCCTGTCTGTTTGGTGTTCTGTATGGTTCTTGTATTTGTATGGGCATGTCTTTCTTTAGTTTTGGGAAATTCACAATTCTGCTGAAAATCTGATCCATGCCATTATCTTGGGATTCTTCTCCTTCCTGTATGCCTATGATTCGTAAGTTGGTCTTTTTATGGTGTCACACAATTCCTGCATATTCCATTCTTGTGATTTCTTAAATTTTTCATAATCATTGCTTGAGTCATCTAGTTCGTCCACTTTATCTTCCAGTCTTGATACTCTGTTTTCCATTTCATTCATCCTATTGTTGAGGCTTTCTCCTGTCATTTCACTTCTTTCTTCATTTCAGCCTGAGTATTCTTCACTATTTCTCTTTTCTGAATTCTGTCAGAAGTTTATCCCTATCTTCCTTCAGTTCTTTGATTTCTTTGTGTGTTCTTTAAATTCACTGAATTCTTTTATCATGTTTATAATTGTCCTTTTGTGTTCCATGTCCTGCATTATCTCTAGGGGGTTCTCATTGTACTCCTCTAGACGACTATTGGTATTTGGTGGTGATGTGGTATTTTGGTTTTTCATGTTATTATTTTTTCTCTGTAATTTGGATATGTGAATTTCTTTTGTAGTTTCTGATTCTTGTGTGAGACTCAAGCCTTCAAGTTTAGTTCTGCTTCTTTTATTTTTGAGCTTTATGTGTCTTTGTGGTTTACTTTTTGGCTATGAAGAGTTGGTTCGTCTAAGTTTCTGGTTCTCTCTTTGTATTGGAGTGGCCAGATTGCTTTTGTCTTCAGGAGTTCCCACAGAGGCCCAAGTCAGATGAGGATCAGATGCTCTCAGACTTTCTCCTAAGGTCTGGATCCCTCCAGGATAGATTTTGGCCTCAGGAATTTGGGGTTGGACTGACCTGGGAGCCTGGCCCAGGAAAGATGCTGGTCTAGGGCAGCTGGTGGCTGTGTCACCCAGAGATGCAAAGGAAGATGGGGACGGGAGGCAGCCCCAAGGGCCCCTGGGGACTGCACTGAGGAGCTGGTTTGGTCTGGATGCAAAGGTCCAGGAAGAGGAAAGGTCAGCCCTGGCGATCAGGAAGAAGGCTGGGGGGTTGTGCAGACCCAGGGAGGCAGAGGGGGGTGAGGGCAGGGCCAAGCCCAGAGTGCCCCTGGGTACCTGAGAAGGAACTGAGTTGGTCTGGATGCACAGGATCAGGAAGCAGTGGTGGTTCCCCAGGTGCCTGGGGTGCCAAGACAATGAATGGGACAGGATCCAGGCTGGGGGATCAGGAATGGGAGGGTGATAGAGGCTGGGGGAATCAATGCATGGAGGGAAAGATCAAGTTACCTGGAAGAGAGAGGCCTGCAGGTTCTGCAGGCCCAGAGAAGCATAGCTCATCACCTTATTTTTGTGACAGAGTCTCCCTGAATCTGGGGCTCTCTTGTTTTTTTAGACAAGTAGTCAACAAGCCTTTGGGATCACCCTGTTTTTCCCCACTCCCTGCATATGCTGGCATTCCAGGCTCCTGCTGCCATGCCCAGCTTTTATGTGAATGAACACAATCTAAACTAGGGTCCCAGTGTTTACACAGCACTATCCACTGAGACGTCTCCCCAAGCTCCTATAACTTTCCAGTTGAGTACTTTCAGTTCTTCAACTTTTTTATTCAATGTGTTTTCTATTTTAGATCTTTTGTCTCTCTATATAAACTTTAAGATCATTTTACTAATATAGACAAAATAACTGGCTTGGATTTTCTTTTCTGTGGTCCTAGGGATCAAATCCAAGGCCTCAAAGATGCTAAGCAAAGCTTTATTGATATACACCCCTCACCTTAGCCTACTTGCTAGAATTTTGGGGGGTTTACATTGAATCTATAGATCAAGTTTGCAAAACTCACATTTTGACAATTTTGATTCTTCCTATTCATGTGCATAGGATGTCTTGCCATTATTTAGCTTCTTTATTTTCATGTGCTATATGCAATGTACATGTTTGTGTTTATGTGTGCAGGTAAATGCATATGTGTGTATGTGTGTAGGCCAGAGGTTGACACTGAGTTTCTTCCCTTTTCATTGCTCACCTTAGTTTTTGAGACAGGGCCTCTCACTGAACATGGAGCTTGGAGACGGCTAGACTGACTGACCAGAAAGCCCTGGAAATGCACCTGTCTCTGCCTCTCCAGTGCTGAGACTGCAAGTACATGTGTCCATGCCCAGCTTTTCACATGGGTGTTGGGGATCCAAACTCAGATCTTGCAGGGCAAGTGCTTTATCAACTGAGTCATTCCTGCAGTTCATATTTAGATTTCTTTTCATTTCATTAATCATTTTATAACTTGTATATATTTTGTTAAATTTCTGCTTAAATGTTTCTTTTCCAGGTGCTAATATAAATGGTATTTTTTTTAATTTGAGGAGATTGCTATCTTTATTGACTCTTTCAACCCATGATCATAGTGCCTCCATTCATTTAATCTTGATTTTTTAAAAAAGTAAATGATTTATTGAGAATTTCATACATGCATATAAGGTGTTTTGATCAAATCCATGCCCACTCCCTCCCTTCCAACATTCCCCCTCTGAAGAGGTAACCCTAAAATCTTTTAAGGATTAGGTACAAGCTCCCAAATACTTTTGATGTTTTGGCCTTTGGAACAGAGTATGTTGTTAATAGGCCCAAGGACATTTTGACTTTTAGCCAAGAAACTGGCTACATTTCTTTGGGGTCTTTTTACCCTAACTGCCTAGCCAATTCCTACCTCCTATTCTTATCATACCATCCTCTGAAGGGGTTGCCCAAATTGCCAATAGGGAATCAGGATGCAAACTGCTCTGGCTTCTTCTGTGCTGAATAGGGATGCAGGGTGAGCAACTGGATTACTCCTTTGGTGGTATCTGAAAGGCTCCCAAATTTCATAACTCTTATCTTGAGGAGGAAAAGAAAGTCTTTGAATTGTGAATAGGATGTGAAGGAGAAGTAAAGGCAAGAGTAATTAGCATTACAAGTTCTAGACAGGGAACTAGAAAAAAGTCAGAACAGGGCACAATTCAAATGTTCATATGAGAGTCCATTGGAATTTCTTGACAAGGACTTCTGAAAGCATCCCTCTATTGGATTCTTCCTCATTTTTCTTTTGTCTTTCAAGGCTGGACTCTAGAGTGATGGATTCAGATTTGCTTTCAGGTATTTCGTTAGCTGTTGGAGCAGTTAGAATTAGTGTCTGTTCCCTCTCAAAGGCATCTAGATAGGGAGAGAAAACAAATTCAACCACCATTTTAGAACAGTAGCAGGTTGTCTCTCTTACGTACAGGTGAGCACTACAGTATTGCAGACCAAGATTTGAAGTCTTACATCTGAGCAGCACTTTCTGATTAGGAAAAGATCATCAATGAGAAATAATTGTCTAAATAACTTTTTATATGAACTCTTAAAGAAATATACTGATAACTTTACTCTTTGGTTATACTATCCTTTTGGGTGTTTAAGACCATACAATTGGCTCAAATAAATCAATTTAATTTTACACTTAAAGTTATTTGAGGATGTGTTCCCTAGGGGTCACATGGGGTTGGGAGGAGCTCCTGGCTCCTTTCTTTTACCAGTTCCATCTATGTGAAGATAAGTCAAATGTCCTGCTTGACTATGTCTGACTTCACTTGGAAGCATGGATGAGATGTTTCCTGTGTTGACCCTCCTCTTTGTAGACTGAACACTGGTTCAAGTCCATTTCGTGGGGTCTCCATGGCCTCCCTGAACAATAGGACAGGTGGCTCACTACAGTTACAGGACATTTTGAGTGTTCATAGTCCCCTGAAATTTAGTCGACCTAGGAGGGCACAGAGCAAAAACTGTCCTTTATGTCCCTCTGACCTCAAAGGCCCTTAGTAGGCCTCAAAATATGGCTGTTAAACATCCAAGAAGGCTGGTTCCACCAGTCTGGTACTTTTAATTATCATGTGCTATGTAGATAAAGCTTGGATAAAAAACCAAACGTTCTCAGATAAACCTTGACTAGACATATATTTTTTTCCTTAAACTAGTTGACTAAAGTATGACCATAGATATTTTAAGATTATGTGTATATTATTTTTGTCTCATCCTTTATATATCATGACAAACTTACACAGACCTTCATCACTTGCTTAGGCTTTCTCATTTTTTTTCTATTTTGGAAAATATCTCCATTCCCATGTCCTTTTAACATCTTTTACATTCTCATTTTCTTTTTTTCAAAATAATTATGAGACATAATAACATTAACAAATAAATTCTTCATCTGTTGTGAGACTTCTTTTCCTGGGGATGCTAAGCAATGCTTATTCCCTTTCAAGGTTCTAGTACTGAGCCAATGTTTGATTAAAGTTTTACTGGGGAACCAATAAACGTATCAAACTTATTTACAGAGATAACTGAGGGGTTGCTGAGGTTGTGTTTGACTTGTAGAATGCCTTTACCCAGCATGGGTCATGCCTTCTCTTCCTAGCCTTCCCTCCCCAAATCCTGGAGGCCATGTGCAATTAGGGTCAAATTACATACAGTTCCCTGGGAAGAGTGGCTGGATAATGTGGTGAGGGTCCAATGACCCTGCTTGGCCCTCCTTTAATGAATGAGCACAACCGTCAACAGCTCAATTGTGATGATGTTTAGCGATCAGGCTCAGCTGAAGTCGTGATGATAGTAGTAATTTCATGCAGAAGGGACTGCTGTATAGCATCATCTTATTAAAGGGACCTGGAATTTTAAAGGATTTGATGCTAGGACCCACATATGAGGGAGAACATGTGTGGTTTGTTTTTTTTGAGTCTGTGTTACTTCACTTAGTATAACAGTTTCTAGATCCATCCATTTACCTGAAAATTTCATTATTTCATCTTTCTTTACTGCTGAATAGAACTCAATTGTGTAAATATACCTCATTTTTGTTAACCACTCGTCAGTAGAGGGACACTTAAGTTGCTTTCATCTCTTAGCTATTGTGAAAAGAGCAGCAACA
>NW_008353027.1:2576117-2589785 GCF_000622305.1 Nannospalax galili
GAAATAATGGAACAGGAAGTATGTCATGGGGATTTTGATTGGGATTGCATTATATTTCTTTATGTATTTTTCTTATATATAATTTATGTTTATATTTATAACATATATTTATATATATATATATTTCTTTTGGTAGGATGGTCATTTTCAGAATATTAATTCTTCCAATTCATGAGCATGGGAGGTCCTTCCAATCTCCTGGTATCTTCCTCAATTTCTTTCTTTAATGATTTAAATTTTTTATTGTAGAGATATTTGGTGTCTTTGGTCAGATTTATTCCAAGATATTTTTTGCATCTATTGTGGATGGGAGCATTTCCAATTGCTTGTTATTGGTATATAGAAAGCCTATTGATTTTTTAGATTGATTTTATAATATGCCACTATACTGAAAGTGTTGATCAATTCTAGGACTTTTCTGGCGGAACTTTTGGAATCTCTTAGGTATAGTATCATATCATCTGCAAAAAGTGATAGTTTGACCTCTTCTTTTCCAATTAGTAATTCTTTAATTTCCTTCTCCTATCTTATTGCTCTAGCAGGAGTTTCAAGCACTATGTTGAAAAGGAGTGGAGATAGTGGACATCTAATTTGATCTCTTCTTTTCCAGTTATTACTCCTTTAATTTCCTTCTCTTGTACTACTGCTCTTGGAAGAGTTTCAAGCACTATATTAAAAAGTAGTGGAGATGGTGTATAGCGTTGTCTGGTTCCTGATTTTAATGGGAATGCTTACTGTTTTTCTCCATTTACGCTGAGGTTGGCTGTGGGTTTGTTGTATATTGTATATAATATGTTGAAGTATGTTCTCTCCAGTCCAATTCCCTCTAGGACTTTGAACTTTTGTATGTTAACCTTAAGTCTTGCAACATTGCAATAATTTATTAGTACCAAAAGAATTATTCTATTTTTAAATTTTTTCTGCAATCAATAATGCCATCTGTGAATAGAGTTTTCTTTTTTCCAATACGTATACCTTTTACTTCACTTCCTTGTCTTGTTACACTAACTGGTACTTGTAGGGAACATTCTTGTCTTCTAAGCTCAGTAAGAAAGCTTTGATTTTCTAATCATTAAGTATAATGCTAGCATAAGGTTTTAAAATCAATATTCTTAAGAAGAACCTCTTTTTAAACCTAGTTTACTGATTTTTTACTTAAAAATTATGACTAGGTGTTAGATGTTATCAAATGCTTTCTCTAGAACTATTGCATAATTTCTTCTCTTTTGCAATCCATTGAATGCTTTCTCCATATTGATAAGGCTGTGTGATTTTTGTTCTTTTAGTCTGTTGATGCAATCAATAGATCACATTAGTTGATTTTCAAATTTTGAACTAGGCTTTCTGACCTGAGTTAAATCCCAGTCAGTCATGGTGACTATTTTTTACACATTACTTTTATTTTGTTGGGAAGTTTTGCATTGCTATTTTTTTTTCCTTCAGTGCTAGGGATTGAACCTGAATTATCAAGCACACTAGGCAAACACTCTAATCCTGAGTTACATCATTTGATACCAGGGAAATGCTAACCTCCTATAAGGAATTAGCAAGTATTCCCTCTGCTTCGATCCTCTGGGAAATATTACACAGGTACAATTTCTTTCTTAAATATCCCGTACAATTCATCAGTGAACCCATTTGGATCTGGTGCTTTCTGGTTTGGGAGGATATTAATTACTGATTCAATTTCTTTGATGTTGATGGTCTATTTTTTTTAATTGTCAATTTTTGTGTGAATTTTGACAAATGGTATCTTTCAATGACCTGATTTTTTCTACGTTTATGAGCATAGATTTGTTTGTGTAATCCTTTCTAATCTTTATAATGCCCATGAGATCTGCATTGCTACTCTTTTTCAACAATTTTTTAAAATTGTTTATTTTCATTTTATGTATGTGAGTGTTTTGCCTGTTTGTGTGTAAGTGCACCCATGTAGTACAATGCCCGTGGAGGCCAGAAAAGGGTGTCAGATCCCCTGGAACTGGAGTTATAGATGGTTGTTAGCTACCATGTGGGTGCTTGGAACTGAACCCAAGTCCTTTGCAAGAGCAGTCAGTGCTCTTAAGCACTGAACCATTTCTCCAGCCCCACACTCTTTCATTTTTGATATTGTGTTTTCTGTTATCAATTTTATCTATCTTTTAAAAGAAGCAGATATTAGTTTTGTTGCTTTTCTCTACTGATTTCTTTTTCTCCTTCAGACAGGATTTTCCCATGTAGTGCGGCTGATTTGGCACTCCCTATGTAGCTTATATTGAACATCTCCTGCGTCATCCTCCTGAGTGCTGGGATCACAGTATTTATCACCATACCCAACTCTTGTTTTAATTTACTTGATTTGTGCTCAAATTATGAGTTCATTTCTTCTCTTTACTTTGGATTTAATTTAATACTCTTTTCTAGTACTTTAAGGAAGGTAGAAACTTAAATGATTGACTTTAGATTGTGTGTGCATCTAACGTAGGACTGAATCCAGGGCCTAAGCACTCTACCACTCAACTATATGCCCAATCCTTTCCTGTTTTTCAACATATAGATCAATGCTACAAATCTCCATTTCAGCAGTGCTTTTACTACACCTCATCGTTGATAATATTGCTACCAATGCTGTTGTTGTTTTTTAATTGTGTGAAATCCAGCTCCAGTTGTCCTAATCTGGTTGTTTTCGTGTCCAAACAACCTCAAGGATTTTCATACCATGGCCTATATTTCTCTGCCCAGTGTGGTCCTGGGAGGCAGTAAAAAACTGGCCTATCAGAACTGGAAGTCTCAAGTCACTTCTCTTAACTAGCCCACATGGCTCATGTTTGTCACTGATAAACATCACAGAATTCTATTCTTTTACCTGCTCTTTTTTGGGTTACGGCTTTCACAAGCATCCTGATGTTGGCATAACAATCTGTCTGTAGCCAAAGCATGTTCCTGGTTTCTCTGGTATTACTACTGTAGTGAAAGATAGAGATGTGATCAACTGTTCTTTCTTTTTCTTTTTTTTGAAAAAGGTCTCATGTAGCACAGGCTGGCCTTGAGCTCACTCTGTAGCCCAAAACATTCTTCAACTTCTGATTG
Source organism: Nannospalax galili (assembly GCF_000622305.1). Taxonomy (NCBI): domain Eukaryota; kingdom Metazoa; phylum Chordata; class Mammalia; order Rodentia; family Spalacidae; genus Nannospalax; species Nannospalax galili. The sequence goes on from NW_008353027.1 coordinate 2,579,187, forward strand.
TCTTGTTTCCACACCCAAGTGCCAAGATTACTGGTGTGCATCACCAGACTGAGTACAGATATTGTCATTTTCTGTGACAACTTTTTTGGCCTTCAAATATAACTCTTTTTTTTTGGGGGGGGGGCTTTTTGAGAGAGGGTCTCCCTGTAGCCCCAGCACCAGGCCTGGAACTTACCATGTAGACCAGATTGGCCTTTAACTCACAGAAATCTGCCTGCCTCTGCCTCCCTAGTGCTGGGATTAAAGGCGTGGTGCCTGTTCAAATATAACTCTTTTTTAAAAAAGAACATTTTATTTAATGTGTATGAATGTATTGCCTGCATGTATAAGTGCACCCGTGTCGTGCAATGCCACGGAGGTCAGAAGGGGATTTGGATTCCCCTGGAACTGGAGTTAAGGACCATTTGTAGCTGCCTTGTGGGTGCTGGGAATCAAACCCCAGTCCTCTGCAAGAGCAGTCAGTGCTCTTAACAGCTGAGCCATTTCTCCAGCCCCTCAAATATAACTCTTAACACCAAATAGTTCCTAATTTTATTAAAAAGTCTCCCTGTTCTCCATAAATTAGGTAACATATCTATACTATTCAATTTCATATCTCCAAGATGGTTCATGGCATTACAGGAAGTGTCCAATAACATTTATGTGTTCAATCAATATTTCAAATCCCTCAAGGACTGTTAGAGAGTGTTTCAATGACAGTAACATGCTCATTTTTTCTTCTTCTTCTTTTGGGCAGGGGTATTTTTTTGAGACAAGGTCTCTCTGTAGCCCCAGCTGGTCTGGAACTCACTCTGTAGACTAGGTTGGTCTCCATCTCACACAGACCCAATTGCCTTTGCTTCTGGGATTAAAGGCATGAGCCACCAAGTACAGCTAGTAGCTAGTAAAATAAAATACAAAAAAAAACCTATTCTTCGTAGTGTGCTTCCACTCCAAATAAAATGGCACAGACTTATCTCTCCTTCCTCCTGGTAAATACAAGTAGTATAAACCCTGGAGAAAATGCAAGCGGCAACCACAGAACTCTGAAGGTAAGATGAGAAGGAAATTAGCTATGGATACCAGAGCGCAGGAGTAGAGCATGGCTAGGTAGTTTTAGATCCCGCCCACCAGCAGAAGGCAACCCAGTCCTCATTTCTCCCAAGGCCTAGCTTGATAGAAGGTGGCCTATGAAGGCTTATTTCTCCCCAGATTGGATAGGATTTCAGCCACCACCACCAGACAGGCCAGGTAGCACTGGCAAGGGAAAAGCTCCTTTGACAACAAATGGCCCCAGAGAATCACTTCTGATCTATGAGAACTGGAGATATCCTTCTTCCACCTCCAGACACAGGTGGTCTTGCCAGAGGAAATGTGAGGCAGCTACAGGGAACACTGGGAACCCAAGTGACATTGAAAGAACTGAACAGACCAAAACAGCACAGAAAGACTATGAAAATTGTCATTGGAATCTATAAATAGCTCTGGGTCTGCATGTTAAACTAAACTACTAAAATAGAAGATTTAAATAGGACTAGTAATATTTAAAAGTACAGCAGACAACAAAAATTCTTTGGGCTATGGATATATAGTTCAATAACTACATGACTAGAAGAGGCATTTCACTACAGCTTTAACATATTCAGCAACACACTCTGGAGCAAGAGTACATCTCTTTCACAAGTGGCTGCAACTTTCTAGGTCCACAGTTGAATTAATACAGTTATACAATATTGAACTCAGTATAAACCCTGTAAGATATAAAATTGAATGAGTTTTTACCCTTTAAAGAAGATTTCCATTTTGTTTTAAAATATGCTGTTTCTTACATTTTTTAAATATTATTTTTTTAGAAGAGGCATGTCATTACAGCTTTAATATGATCAATAACAGTTTCCAGAGCAAAGATACAACTCTTTCGAAGGTGGCTATAAAATTTTTAGGTTCACTATTGAATTAATACAGTTATACAATATTGAACTCAGTATAAGCCCTGTAAGACATAAAATTCAATGTTTTTAACTTTTAAAAAAGAGCTCCATTTCATTTTAAAATGAACTGTTTCTTACAGAAAGACTCGTTGTTTTTGCTACTAACACTGTCTTGTTGGCGCATGCATCTCTAATCTGTATGTATCTGATTATACAAGTCATAATCAGTTGAACTCAGATCCTTGGCACCTGTGTAAGTCTATAAAGTCATCAGGTAGATTTCAATGGTAATGTCTATCACCTTTACTAATTAACATGATGTAAATTTCCGTGCTTCCTCCTCAAATATAATACTTTTTTAAATTTGATTTTTGTGTGTATAGCACACAGAACATCCCAAACCATCATATTCAACTATACACCCACTTCCCAAATGGCACCTTCCCATAGCCTCCCTCCCCCCACTAGAGTCCTTATACCCTGTTATCCCTGCTACTGTCTGCTGTGTTGTCTGCCCCCCAACCGTTCCCCATTACTTGTCCATCTGGTGAACCTAGTCAGCCTATCTAGAGGTCTTTATTTTAGGAAGGTCAGCTGTTCATCATCTAGTAGCAATCAGTTGTCAGTATTCCTTTAGATAAGATTGGGGTCTGCTGTTCATTTTCCCAGTTCTATGCTGGGTTACTATCTGGGAGTCCCTTGGGCCACCCTGGCCAACAACTCAAAAGAAGGTATCTCCTATCTGGCATTGTTGCTTGTTATGCAGCTTTTAGCTTAAGCACGTAGAGCTATAAACTTCCCTCTAAGGACAGCTTTCAATGTGTCCCAGAGGTATTGCTGTGTTGCATTGTCTTTTTCATTTAGTTCCAGGAATACTTTTATTTCTTTCTTAATTTCTCCTTTGACCCATTCATCATTCAGGAGTGTGTTGTTTAATCTCCATGTGTTCATGTAGTTAACTAGGGTTTCTTCTGGTGTTGATTTTAAACTTTATTGCATTGTTGTCTGATAGAATGCATGGAATTATTTCAATCTTTTTGTATTTGTTGGTTTGTTTTGTGCCCCAGAACATGGTTGATTTTGGAGAAGGTTCCATGGGGCGTTGAATAGAAAGTATAATCTTTGGTACTTGGGTGGAATATTCGGTAGATGTCTGTTAGGTCCATTTGATATATGGTATTGTTTAATTCAGAAGCCTCTCTGTTAATTCTCTGTCCTGTTGACCTATCTAATGGTGACAATGCTGTATTGAAGTCCCCTACTATTAATGAGTTGGGATTAATGTGGGTCTTAAAATCCTGTAGTATTGTTTTTATGAAGTTGGGTGCACCAGAGTTTGGTGAATTTATGTTCATGATTGTAAAATCTTCTTGGTTTATTGTTCTTTTGATCAGAATGAAGTGGCCCTCTTTACCTCTTCTGATTAGTTTTAAAGTCTATTTTGTCAGATATTAGAATTGCAACGCCTGCTTTTTTCTTAGTACCATTTGCTTGGTATATGTTTTCCATCCTTTCACCTTAGGATAGTGCCTCTCCTTGAAAGTGAGATGCTTTTCTTGCAGACAACAAGAAGATGGGTTTTGTTTCTTAATCCATTCACCTAGTCTGTGTCTTTTGACTGGAGTGTTCAGTCCATTAATATTTAAAGTTATTAATGAAAGATGTGTATTGAAGCCTGTCATTTTTATTTATGTTCACATTCTTCATATAGCTGTACTTTTTGACAACTATGCCTTCATTGAATTTCTTCTGCAACCCCTTGAGTATAGTCATTCCTTTCTTCAGCTCTTTGTATTGCTCCCAGAACTCTCTGAAGGGCTGGTTTTGTGGACAAGAATTCCTGCAGCCTATTTATGTCATGGAAGTTTTTCTTTCCCCTTCAACTATAATAGACATTTTGGCTGGATATATATGTGAGACAGGCTTGAACCTAGGTTGAAAGTCTTATTGACAACCATACAGCAGGCCGGAGGCAATGGCCCCACTGCTGGAGCCACAAGGAGTGCCTTGTGACATTTGTTCCCACTGGCAGATCATGAGACTAATGCCTAGAGCTAGCCACTCCCTATTCACCACCCTGGGAATGCATAATTGCAACACTTAGATATGGCAACAGTCAGTGTCATGTAGTTTCGAGAGTTTCTTTTCTGGTCCTGTCTGTTTGGTGTTCTGTATGCTTCTTGTATTTGTATGGGCATGTCTTTCTTTAATTTTGGGAAAATTTCTTCCACGATTCTGTTGAAGATCTGGTCTATGCCATTATCTTGGGATTCTTCTCCTTCCTGTATGCCTATGATTTTTAAGTTTGGTCTTTTTATCATGTCGCACAATTCCTGCATATTCAATTCTTGTGATTTCTAAAATTTTTCATAAACTTTGCTTGAGTGGTCTAGTTCTTCCACTTTATCTTCCAATCTTGGTGCTCTATTTTCTATTTCGTTCATCCTATTGGTGAGGCTTTCTCCTGTCGTTTCTAATTTGTTTCTCATTGGCCTACTGAGTGTTTCACTTCCTTCTTCATTTCAGCCTGAGTATTCATCATTATTTCTAACTCTTTTCTCAATTCATTCAGAAGTTTATCCCCATCGTCCCTTTGTGTGTTCTTTAAATTTGCTGAATTCTTTTGTCATGTTTATAATTGTTTTATATTTGTGTTTTGCTTGGTTGGTATTTTATTGTGCTTTATTTTTAATGTACTGCTTTGTTTTTGTGAACTTTATATGTCTTTGTGGTTTACGTTTTGGGCATGAAAAGCTGGTTCCTCTAAGCTTCCGGTTCTCTCTTTTGATTTTATATTGGAGTAGCCGGATTGCTTTTGTCTTCAGGAGTTACCACAGAGACCCAAGTCAGATGAGGATCAGATGTTCTCAGGCTTTCTCCTAAGGTCTGGATCCCTCCAGGAAAGATTTTGGCCTCAAGGATTTGGGAGTTGGACTGGCCTGGGAGCAGGGCCCAGGAAAGATGCTGGTCTCGGGCAGCTATTTGCTGTGTCACCCAGAGATGCAAAAGGAGATGGAGGTGGGAAGAGGACCCATGGGCTCCTGGAGATGGCTAGAAGGAAATGGGTTGGTCTGGATGCAAAGGAACAGGAAGCATCTGTGGTTCCCCTGGTGTCTGGGGTGCCAAGACAAGGAATGGGACAGGACCCAGGCTAGGAGGAGAGAATGGTGGGGGAGATGGGAGAGTGAGGCTGGAGGAGTCAAGGCACGGAGGGCAGGATGAACTTACACAGGAGAGAGGCAGGCGGGTCTTGCAGAGGGAAGCAGCAGGAGGTGAGACTGCATAGTGAGTTTTAAACTGGCCAGGGCAACATAATGAGACTGTTTCAAAAAATATCAATCAATAAATAAGCCAATAGAAAACAGAAAACCGCAAAGTATAGTTATCAAACCAAACTAAACAAGATCAAAACAACAAAAACATCCCAAACAAATAAACAAAACAACCTCCCTGGCTTGACTCAATCATAGTGGAGATTACCAGATAGAAGTGACCTTTAGGTAAGTATAATTCACTCCACATGAACAGCTGGGGAAAATACAAAAACGAAAACAAAAAAACACCTTTCCCTGTTGACTATCAAGATCTTGTCTTACTATACAGTGTATTCCCTTTCTGATACATTAAACATCATCACCATCCTCCTTAGAGGTTGAGTGCTGAGATTACAGGTGTGTGCCACCATGCCAACCCAATTCAACAGGTATTTCTTATGGCTTCTAATATGTTAGTGCTGGTCTATCCCATCAGGCCTCAGAATCCTGTGAGTAGCCTCTAAGCTAGCTAGAATCTCTTCATGCCAGCCTTTTAAATTCCAAAGGTTAGCTCTGTTGAGTTTGAGAAGAAAACGTTCAAAACCAACTACATAACTCTTAATACTATAGTTTACTATTGATTGTACAAAATGGAAAAATATACAAAAATAATAAAAGAAACATATTTCTTAAGTAGAAGTCACATTTCTGTCAGAGTAAATTTGAGCATTTAATAATGAATCTGTAGTCTTTGGTTTTCCTTGCTGTCTTTGAGAAAAATAGAAATATCCACATGGGCTGTTTTGGACCTGTTCATAATTTTATTTATTTTTTTGGAAACTGGGTCCTCCTGTTAGCCCCATCTGGCTTGGAACTTACTCCAGGCTTGCCTCTATCTCACAGAGCTCTGCCTGTGATTAAAGGCATGAGCCACCATGCCGGGCTCACAATTATGTTTTGTGGCTTCAGTTTGTACTCTCTATTTTGGGAGCAGTTTTGACACCTAAAGCCTTAGTTTAGCTGTTTCAGTTGTTTTGTAACTTTAGGCTTCCAGAGCTTAGACTAGAAATCCATTGTTAACTAATTAGCTTGAGTTAATTACTTGCATATTCTAATTGCCCTAGCCATCTATATCTGAATCCACTGTAATCTCTAAGACCTGAATTCCTGGCAGTTCTCTCACTTGGCAGATGTAGCTTCTTCGGTGTTTTAACACTGGCTGCCTCTCTCTCTGTTTTCAGAGCAAGACAGCAACAGAAGGAAACATACAACATAAAGTGAGATTCCTAACCACATCTTCCCTCTGAAGACACAAGCTCATTATGACTATTCACACACACAACTGGGTGTGTGCAATGTTCTAGGCGAGATATGCCTTTTGAGAAATGACAATTAAATGCAGCATCCACACTTAAGTATCTCCCTCAGTTGAGTCTTTCGCCTGATTGATCAGCTTTTGTGTTTGTAGTTTGCATGTTTTCCCGAGTTGCTATTTTAGCTTAAGGATCTATGTTCTGCATGTCCGTGAGCAAATTATTTAACACCTCTATTTTACCCACCCAAATCTCAACTTCTCCATTTCTGAGTATTAATGCCTCCATCAGGATTCCATGATAAGGACTAACTGTAACAGAGTACCTGCAATATAACAAGGACTCAATAAATGCTGGCTGTTGCTACTCTCACTAATATTGCTGAAATAAGTTGTTCCCATCTTCTTTATCTCCTAGATTATATAAGAAGGTATAGTCCTATTCATTTCTGTGTGTCATTTTAGGAGGCCTTTCTTGAAGCTGGGTGACCTTGTTTCATGGTTGCTGTTGCTACCATTAATGGGGACTGTACTACAATTAGGACTCCTTGCTACCTGGTGTAAAACACACACACACACACACACACACACACACACATGCACAAAACAAAACAAAACACCAAAACAAATAAACAAAAAAAACCCTCAGTCACAATACCCTTGTGCTTTAAGGAAACCTCTGACATTCTTTAATCTGATGCCATCAAGTAGAACAGGAGCTGTAGATGTGTCCGTGCCTTGGGCTCTGTGTGGCTTTTTTTTGTTGAAGATTTCAATTCCATGAGTCATAGAGGATTGGCAGTGTAGCCTGGATCTGCATTTCCAACAATTCATATAGAACGTCTTGGAACGTCTTGAATCATATTAGTATTTCTCATTCAATGGCTTTCCAGAATTAATTCATATAATTAGGCATGATTCTATGTGATTTACTGAATGTCTTCAAGAAAGGTGACTTTTCAAGCAAAGTGAACCTGGTAGGGAGGCTGTGGTGGTATTTTATCTGTTTCTGTGAATTATTATTGGCAAAGGGAGTGGGGATCAAAGACACATGCTGCTTCTACGTTCATTTTTCCCTACAAGAATCTTCCCCTAGAACTAAATTGACTTTTATTGGGTTTCCATTTTGTTCAAATAGTTGCTTTTCACATACACAGACATTTGATATCCGTGTTCTAATACATTAATTCCCACACTTAAAACTCTCTTCTAGAAAAGCTGGGGGCTGCAGATCTCTGCTACCGCTCTGGCCCTGACAGGTTTGAAGCTATGATTCTAGGTAAGTGATTATCCCCAAGTCCAGATTTGAAAGGAAGGACTAGGAAATTCAACAAGCTTATGTTAAGCAAAGCCCCAGTTCTCGAGCTGGCTTTTGTGATTTGTTGTAATCATTACATCTCAAATTCTTGGTGTATATCTTAACTTGTTCAGAAGTAGGAAAAGAAAAAGCAGTATTATTGAATGCCCCATATTATGCTTCATCAACTATCACCAGAAAATGGTGACAAAACTAGGCCATAGTGAAGGAAGAAGAAAATGGTATAGAGTAAAAGTAAGCAATAAAGAAATAAAGAAAAGAAAATGAATAGGAAAGAAGGATATATTAAAGTAATAAAAATAGCACCAATAAGTGTTTCAGTGCCATTCCTGATGGTCAGTTGAGGATTTTTGTTCAGATAAAAAATGGTAATTGATCTTTTATAACATAGTTATATATTACATACAAATATATATGTTATTAAGGAGTTATAGCATGGATGGGGAATTAACATATGAATTAACAGTCATATACCTAAATAGAAAAGTCAGTTGAGGATTTTTATTCAGATAAAAAATAGTAATTGATCTTTTATAACATAATTATATATTACATACAAATATATATGTTATTACGGAGCTATATCATGGATGGGGAATTAACGTATGAATTAACAGTCATCTACCTAAATAGAAAACTTGCATGTATTTTATAACATATAATTTAGTATACTGGCTCTGTGGAAGTACACCAGAGCTGGTGATGGAGAGGAATCTCAGTGGAGGACAAGGAACGGAAGTGTCTGTATATTACATACAAATATATATGTTATTACGGAGCTATATCATGGATGGGGAATTAACGTATGAATTAACAGTCATCTACCTAAATAGAAAACTTGCATGTATTTTATAACATATAATTTAGTATACTGGCTCTGTGGAAGTACACCAGAGCTGGTGATGGAGAGGAATCTCAGTGGAGGACAAGGAACGGAAGTGTCTGTCTGTCCAGCTCCCTAGGTGATTTTGGTGTGATAAATTTGTGGAGCACACTTGGACACATAAATGGAAATGAATATACTAATTTCATGGATTAAAAAATATATTTCATTAGTTGATGGGGAATTTCCTACACTTTGATAATAGACATCCCCTACTCCTCCCCTTACCTTATCTCAGATTCACCCCCACCTCCTTACTCCTCCAATGTCCTCTTTTTGAAAAAATAATCTATTGAGATCAATTTGTACTTACCATATACTCCTATGTGTGGGGTAATTCACAGGAGCCTGGGCCAACCTACCAGAACTGCAACTTTAAAGAAAACTGTCTCTTCCCTCTCCTAGAAGCCATCAACTGTCTGGAGATCCTCACTTAGAAGTGGGGCTCATGAGCACTTCCACCCTTCATGCCAAAACGTTGCCTGGCTTGATCTTGTACAAGTCTTAGGCAGGCAACCACAGCAGCTGTAGGTTTATAAGAGTAATGGTCTTGTCATGTCCAGAAGAAACTGTTTTGCTCTGGTTTCCCCACCTCTGGCTCTTTTCCATCCTCTCATATTCAATGGGCCCCGAGCCTTAGGGATGGGGTGTAGGATATAAATACACTGTTTGTGACTGAGCACTCCACTGGCACTTTTACTTTGTACTTTGGTTGTGAACTTCTTCATTAGCCACTGTCCACTACACAAAGAAACTTCACTGATGAGGTCGGAGAGCAGCACTAATCTGTGGGTATAGAGCTATGACTTTAGAGAGCAGTTTGATATTATTCATTTCATAGGTTTCATATGAGTTATAAATAAGATAAATACATAAATACCAAGAACAGAATTTTGCACTCAGTGTATATATGCAACATACATTAGTTTTTTTTTTGCCCCTGAACCCTATTTTGAGTTATTCTTATTTTTATTTTTTGAGTTTTCACCATATAAAAAAAACGTATATAATAGAATTTCATCCCAGTTAATCAGATTAAGATAAATAAAACCTGGTGATGAGATGCATTTACTTTTGAATAGCTTTGCCGGATGTTTAAAACTGTTCTGCCACCTGCTCTGTGTTAATATCCATTATAATGTGTCATAATAAATGGAAATTGCAGTCTGGAAAGATGGCTTAGCAGTTAAGAGCACTTGCTGCTCTTGCAGAAGGCCCAAGTTCAGGTCCCAGAATCCACATCAGACAGTTCATAATCACCTGTAACTCCAGCTCCAGAGGATCTGACACCTTCTTCCAGCAGCTTTGGGCACCTGCACTCAAGTGCACACACACACACACACACACACAATTTAAAGTGAATCTTTCAAAAATGGAAATAAAATGGATGGATGTTGTGGCACATGCATTTAATCCCAGCATTTGGGAGGCAGAGAGCCAGATATCTAGACCTCTGTGAGATCAAGGCCAGCTTGATCTACATAGTAATTCCAGGTGAGTTAAGGCTACAGGATTATAGGAAGACTGTTTCAAAAAAAAGATTAAAATGACTTTCTCACAATATTTTTAGTTACTAAGGTAGAACTTGAGCTGGAGAGATGGCCAGTGGTAAGAACACTTCTTCTTCCAGAAGACCACAAGTTCAGTTCCTAGTACCCACATCAGGGCGTTCACAACTGCCTGACTGCCTGTAACTCCAGCTTGAAAGGGACCCATCCTCTAGCAGAGATATCTTCTTCATACCCACTAACCTGAGGGGCAGTTCCTCTAGTTTAAAAAAGTGAAAAATATCTGTGAGTGGTGGCGAACACCTGCAGTCCCAGCACTAGGGAGACTGAAGCAGGACTGTGAGTTCAAGGCTAGCCTGGGCTGCAAGGAAAAACTGTTTCAAAAAGAAAGAGAAGGAGGGAGGGGGGAGGGGG
>NW_008353027.1:2589908-2590394 GCF_000622305.1 Nannospalax galili
AAAGAAGAGAGAGAAGGAAGGGAAAAAGGGGGGAGGGAGGGAGGGAGGGAGGGAAGGAAGGAAGGAAGGAAGGAAGGAAGAAAACAGACAAATACTTTTAAAACTTACTTGTCTAAAATGCTATGATCATTTCATACAGACCTTATCTAGTGTTGCCTCTTATCACGTAAATTTAGAAAAATTTCACATAACTCTCTTGAAAGAAAAACTGTAGAACTACAGAAGTTCTTGACTTGAAATGTTTGGTTAGGTGGATGATTCCTCTGGTCTGAACGGACAGGCTTGTGACTAGACAGAGGAATGTGTAAAAATTTTACATAGTTATTGAAATATTCCTTTACTTCTGAGTTCAAAATCTAAAAAATGTCAGACTTAAGCCCTATAGCTTAGAGAGAATGCTGTTTTAAGATTCAGATGATCATGGCTGGAGAGATGGCTCAGTGGTTGAGAACACATACTGTTCTTCCAGAGTACCTGGGTTTGGTT
>NW_008353027.1:2590513-2591254 GCF_000622305.1 Nannospalax galili
TATATGTATAAATGTTTTGCCTCCATGTATGTAAGTAAACCTAGTTTATAAGTGTGCCTAGTTTGCAGAGTCCAGAACAGGACATCAGATCCCCTGGGACTGGAATCAGAGATGGCTGGAGCCACCATGTAGGTCTTCTGAAAGAGCAGCAAGTGCTCCTTTTAACCACTAAGCCATATCTCCAGGCCCTGAACACTTTTTTAAGTAAAATGTCAGTTTCACATCTAATTAGATAAACTTGAATTAGATAAAAGCAGGGCAGATATTAATTTACTCAATGACTTTATTGTATACCTAGCCTGTAAGAGCAAGAAAAATACCTGTTTTCATAGCAATAAATTATTGTAATGTATGCAAATGACACTACTGATGCACTTGTATTAAGTCTTGGATCTTAGCTTTCCGGGTGCAGGTATAAAGTTCCTGTTAACCTCAATTTTTTGTTTCGTTATACCCTTAAGCAATTGCAGGGCTCACCCACTGCCAAAATGTCTGCAATGATAGGCTACTCAAAGTCAGTAGTCTCCAAGTAGGTGGGATGAGCATAGAAGTCATCCCACTGAGTAAGAGTAGATACGGCATTAAAATTATTTTTTGTGGTTCTGGAGATCGAAAGTAAGGCCTTAGCATGCTAAGCAAACACTCTGCCATTGAGCTGTATAGCTGTATCCTCAGTACTTTTTTTTTTTTTTTTTTTTTTTTTTTTAGGGGTTTTTTTTTTTTCCCCCCGGGGGGGTTTTA
>NW_008353027.1:2591383-2598335 GCF_000622305.1 Nannospalax galili
CACTACAACTGCCCAGCTGACCTAGAACTCACATGTATATATGCATGTCATCTATAAGGAAGTGTTGGAGTTGATGGAGTTCTGAAAACTCTTGCTCTAAAATATGGCATGTTGGTAACTGAATGTTTTAAACTGAAATAATCTGAGAACTGTAGCTGCTGGAAAGATTCTTGGACCTTTCCCTCCACAAATTCAAAGAGCCTCTTATGAATAGTGCATTTCTGAAACCTGGAGGAAGGGATTTCCCTGTCTCTGAAAACAGGGACACTGACCAGATCCTGTTCTGATCTCCCTTTCTAAACCTCCCTGTTTTGCACAGGGAGACTCTTTTATCCCAGCACATCTTCCCACCATTCTCCACTCTCCATTAAACCAAAATCAAAACACTTAGTTTATCCAATTTCTCCTGATTTTTATTTTTTTTCTTTTTTAATGTATATTTTTATTGAATTTTTATTTTATTGCATTTCATACAAAATATCATAATCATCTTTATACCCCCTCCCCCATCTGCACCCCCATAACCCCTCGCCAAATTTCATTCATTTTATCATGAATGTTAAGGTCTATGACGTCAAGTTAATGTACCCAGACATCTCTCAGTGCAAGTTAATCCACTGGGGTTGTATTAGTCACTTTTTTGTTACTGTGATAGAAGCACTGACCAAAGCAATTTATAGAAGGAAGAGTTTATTTGAGCTTATGGTCCCAGGGGAGTTAGAGTCCATCATGGCAAGGAGCCAGGGTGGCTGGAGGTGTCTGGAGCAGGAGCAGCAGAAGCTAAGCTCTCACATCATCACAGGCACAGGAAGCAAGAGCATGACTGGAGATCCAGCAAGGCTTAAGAACTCTCTAAGCCCACCCCCAGTGATGTGCTTCCTCCAGGATAGCCACACCTTCTAAAACCTCCCCAAACAGTGCCACCATCTGGGGACAAAATGTCCAAATACTTGGAGCCTATGGGGGACATTTTCATTCAAACCACCACATTCCACCCCCTGCCCCCCAGAGGCTCATAACCACATAAAATGCAAAATGCATTTTGTCCAACTTTAAAAGCCCCCATAGTCATTATCAATTCAAAAGTCCACAGTCCAAAGTCTCTTCTGAGACTCAGTGAAATATCTTAACTGTAAGCCCCTGTAAAATCAAAAGACAAATTACATACTCCCAACATACAGTGGAACTGAATACACATGACCATTTCAAAAGGGAGAAATAGAAGCATAGTAAGGAAATACTGGACCAAAACAAGACTGAAACCCAGCAGGACAAACACCAAATCCAGCAGTTCCAAGTTTGACTTCTGGGACTCTACTTCCAAAGGGCTTAGACAGCTCAGCCTCTCCAACTTTGCTGTGTGCAACATACTTCTCTCTCTTTGGTTGGTACTACTCCCTGTATGCAGGTCTTCTTGGCAGATGCCTCACAGGTCTGGCACCATGAATGTCTTCTTGGGGTCTCCATTGCCAACCAGGCTTCACCTTCACAGCTTCAAGCCATGGCTTATCAGGGCCTTCTCTATACAGGGGTACCCATGATGCACACTTCCTGGCCTCGGAGGCTCGCTGAAACTTCAGAGGAAGAACCAATGACCCCTTCACTCTTGAATCTTTCATGCCTCTGAAGCCAGCACCAGGTGAATAATACTAAGTTTGACTACATGTTTGGGGTGGACTCCAGCCTGCTTTATCCATTTTAGAAGCCTTTCTCTTCAGTGGCCCCTGCAGCATTTTCCTTTCACAAGTTGGAGGCTTAACTGGGTGTGGTCTTTCCCTGGAGGCACTCTCTCTGTTCTTTAAGGGCAAATCTCTAGGCCCCTCATTAATCACTTTAATCTCCTTATTAAAAGGATCCTCTCCAGCACATGCCAGGGTTCCAACATTTATCTTCTTAGTGCTCTTTTTCAATCCAAATTGTACATTCTACGTTATGCTGTCTTGAAATTTCTTTTGCCAGAGAAATTAGTCCACTGTTTTTCAACTTAGCCTCAGGCAAGCTTTTTGACTGTGGGCAGACTCCAGCCAGACTCTGCCAAAATATCCCAGTTTCTGCTTAAGTCCTTATTCCCCTCTGGAACAATTGTTCTCAGCACTACTTTCTTCCAAGCGCCTACTAGAATGGCCTGTTAAGCTCTGCTTACAGCAATCAACTGCTTTTTTAGCCCAAGCTTCCAAAGTCTTCCACAGTCCTCCAAAACCCCACGTGGTCAGGTTCTTCACAGCCAACAGCCCACTCTATGGTACCAATTACTGTACTAGTCACTTTTCTGTTGCTGTGATAGAAACACTGACCAAAGCAATTTATAGAAGGAAGAGTTTATTTGAGCTTACAGTTCCAGGGGAATTACAGCATGTCATGGCAGGGAGGCATCGTGGCTGGAGGTGGCTGGAGCAGGAGCAGCAGAAGCTAAGCTCTCACATCATCACGCAGGCACAGGAAGCAAGAGCCTCTCCTGATTTTTATTTTTTGAATGTTCTCATGCCATAAGAACCTTAAATGCTTTTTTAAAAAATGTAGTGTGTGTGTGTGTCTGTTTGTCTGTCTGTCTACATGCATGGAGGTCAGAGGACAACCTATTGGAGTTGGTTCTCTCCTTCTACCTTGTAGATTCCGGGTATCGAACTCAAGTGGTCAGGCTTGGTATCAGGATCCTTTACCTGCTGTTATCTTGCCACCATGTAAAAGTTTTTTAAAATTACATTTATGAGTGTGTGTGTGTGGGTGTGTGTGTGTAGCACATGCCATGGTGAGCATGTGAAGATCAGAGGACAACTTGTAGGAGTTCTAGGGACTGAACTCAGGTCCTTGATCTTGGCAGCAAACACCTTTGCCCACTGAGCCATCTCCCTGGACCACTTTTCTCTTGCTAGCTTGTCTTTTTCAGTATAATCTACAGGACCTCAGCATATGAGCCAAAAGGAGCAGAAAGAAAATGTTTTCTATCGATAGTGTTGCAACATAATTTTTAGATCAGAGCTCTCAATTTTTAGACACAAAGGGGCTAGGATGAAGGTCAACAATAAAGTGCATGCTAAGCAAGCGCAAAGGCCCTGGGTGTGATCCCTAGAACATATTCTTCAGTTCTTTCCATATAAGTACACAGAAGTACAATGCATGAATGTACTGTTGTTTATGTTTACTTAGCCTACAGATGGAAAGCTTGGTTATTTCCATTCTTGCACTCCTACACAAGTGTTGAATTCAGGTATGCAGGATTTTCTGTGTGGGCATTTCCATCTGCAGGATAATTTCCCAGAAGAGGAACTCCTAGATCATGGACTATAATTTTGAAAGACTTTACCAAAATGCTCTGCTTGCTGTGCCCCTTTTGCCTGTCTACCAGCAATGCTGAAAGTGCCAGTTTACCCATGACTGGGAGCGAGCAAGCAAAGCACGTTGTCAAGCCAGGATTTTTGTCAGTTCCATAGGTGAACACAAATTTATAACAGCTTTCTGGCTGCTAAGATTGCTACCAATTCTTCATTTTTCTCTACTATATGTGCAGAACATGTATCAGAAAACTTACAGTTTGGGTGGCTTATTAACTTTAAAGTTTGAAAATAAGATTCTTCTTTAAAATTTTTGTTTATGTGTATGAGTGTATTGCCTGCATGTGTGTAAGTGCACCTGTGCCATGCAATGCCCACAGAGGTCAGAAGAGGGCGTTGGATCCCCTGGAACTGGAGTTGTGGGTGGTTGTCAGCCCCCATGTGGGTGCTAGGAATCAAACCCTGGCCCTCTGGAGGAACAGCCAGTGCTCTTAATTGCTGAGCCACCTCTCCAGCCTCGGAAGATTCTTTGTATTTGTGATGAGTGTACAGGGTAAAATAAGCTTCTGTGGTTAGAGTTACTTCTTTTACTACGATAAGTGAAAGAAAAATCTATTGAATCCAATCAGTTCTCTTCAGAAAAGATGTTCATTTTTAAACTAAGAAGCAAAACTATCCAATTACAGCAATGATATTTATCATTATAGGTTGAATTCTGTTGTGCCAAAATATGTTGCAATACTAACCATAGTAACTATAAATGTGACTTTATTTCAATATAAAATCCTTGTAAATGAGTTAAGATGAGATCACTAGAATGGGAACTAACCTATCATGCTGGTTCCTTGTTGAAAGAGGAAATGTAGACAGCAGGGACAGACATACACACAGAGAAGATGATGCGATGACAGAGAAAAAAGCTATTTACAAGCCAAGCAACACCTGCGGCAAGCTGGGAGCTGCTGGGAATAGATTCTTCCTTACAGCCCTGGGAGGGAATTGATCTGGATGCACTTAGCTTCCATGATTGTGAGCCTTGTTTGCTGCACATTGTTATGGCAAGCCTAACAAATACAGTATTATTCTTATTCTTAAATCCTCCCTTTAAAATTGTTTTAGAAATCCCAGCACTGGGGAGATAGAGGCAGGCGGATCTCTGTGAGTTTGAGGCCAACCCAGTCTACATAGTGAATTCCAGATCAGCTGGGGTTGCAAGGAGACCCTGTCTCAAAAAGACCAAAAAAAAAAAAAAAAAAATTGCTTTAGAGTAGGAAAAACGTGTAAAAAGCCTACCTTTCTGACATGAAAGCAATGCTTGCAATTCTTAAATAAAATGACATGATGTCTGGAATTTTTTTTTTTCTTTTGTCTTTTTGAGACAGGGTCTCCCTATAGCCCCAGCTGTCCTGGAACTCACTATGTAGACCAGGCTGGCCTTGAACTCACAGAGATCCGCTTGGCTCTGCCTCCCGAGTGCTGGAACTAAAGGCCTGCGCCACCATGCCCAACTTGGAATTTGTTTTTATATTTGCCAGTCATAAAAAATAAAGGGCAGGAGAGATATAACACAATAAGTTTTGTATTTTCTAAATGCCTCGCTGATTTTTTGATTTGAACATAAAGTCAGAATGATTTGTTTTTTTGTCTTTTTGAGACAGGGTCTCTCTGTAGCCCCAGCTGTCCTGGAGCTCACTATGTAGACCAGGCTGGCCTTGAACTCACAGAGATCCGCCTGCTTCTGTCTCCCGAGTGCTGGGATTAAAGGCGTGCACTACCACGCCTGGCCCAGAATGAATTTTTATATACGAACTATACACATTTCTTTTACACTCTTATATACCAGCTCCTGTTTTAGACATGAGGTATTAAGACTGAGCTAGGTAGCACCTGCTGTCTTTGGGAATAATTAGAAGATGTAATTTTATAAGTAAATCAATTTTCACTATGACTCCAAGTGGAAATAGTCATTTTTGAAAGAAATTGTCAGTTATGTCTTGTGATTTTTTTAAAATCTGTTCTTGGTCTTATTAAAGTATTTTTTAGTTGTCTTTATACTAAAGTTTATCACTTCACTTTCCACATACCCAACATGAAGCAATATGTTAAGCATCACAATTACCCATTTTTCATTTTTGTGACAGCAGTGCAATGCTATGACGACTATTAGTTTGAGATTAAAAAAAGAATGACAACTTGTTGATTGCTTAGGATGCCAAATCTAGGTGACATTTTAATATTTTCAGTTTTGATTTCTGTCTGGAATCTTCTTAGAACTAAATAGGTATTAAGTATGTACCACACCTAAAGTTATACTGAAGGTGTTAGAAAGTACTTTAAAACAGTCATTTAGAAAAACAAAGTTCATTCTATAAATACATTATTTGTAAGCTTTATACATAAATAATTACTATAATACTTTTGTCAGCATATCACATTTTGAATGGTAATGTATAATTAATTGCCGTGTTTTCCATTTCTAGTAATCAATGTCTGCATCCTTCTAAATTATTTTTGAATCATAAGGCAAAATAGGTTATGTTACAACAAACCATCTACATATGATTGACAATAAGTGCTGCATCTAAAAGAATCCGCGGGTAAGGGTGATTGAGGATCTGAGTTCGATTCCCAGAACCCACAGAGTGGAAGAGCTGACTCCTACAAGTTGTCGCTGACCTCCAGGTGTGCTCAGTGGAGGGTACCTACACACTAAATCAATCCCCAGTATTGCTCAAGAAATTATGCAAAAATACTTTTATGTATTTGCCATTGAAAAAGTGTTTTTAATGTAAATCACATTCTCCACCGGCTGCATGGATAATTGGGCAGCCATCTTGGGAAACTTGTTAAAAGTAGCAAATTTGGAAATTCTTAGGAGACTCACAATGGGATTTTGATTCTGATCAGCTTTCTGGATTTATCTCACCCCTCAAGCCAGAATTGCCCTTTTCGAGAGGTGGCGCTCCTGATAGTTGAACTAGTTTCTGAATTCTAATCCAGAAATTCAAATGCAGAATATAGCTATCGTTACACAGCGATGGTTTGGAGAGTTGCCTTTCAAGTCTGAGTATTATCCAGATAATTGGCCATTTTTCAAAGTTTTACAATTTTAGTTTGCTTTTATACTCTGTATTTTTAGTTTTGAACACATCGGCTTTACTGAAATATTTAATCCCTTTATCAATTCCAACCAACAGCTCAATTTACAAGGCTAAAGAGCTGTATGTAGGTATGACCTCTGTAGCCGGCTGACCAGGACTGACGGCTCTCAAAGTGATGAGAAACCCTGTGTGGCAAGAAAGAAGGGTGAAATCACCAGAAATACTCCCACAGCCTCAACCGAGGCCCTGGACCTGATGGCTGTGTATGTGCTAATCAGTAAGTCTACTGCATTTGAGGCTGACGATACCGTTTACTTGGCACAGCGGATGCTAGGTTCCTCAAAGTTCTGGCATCATAGGATTCTGACATACATGACTAATCACTACTTCGACCGCGCCGTCAGGCATCATGATTGCGGCGTCATCCCGCACCGGGGGCGACGTGCTCGGCCCCTCCCTCGCAGCCTCCCTTGGAACAGCCCGCCGGGCCAGGCGCGCCCACAGCTCGCGGGGCCGCGCCTCGGGGGCCCGGGGGAGGAGGGGAGCGCGTGCCCGCGGCCTCAGGCGCGCGCGGAGGAA
>NW_008353027.1:2598894-2616020 GCF_000622305.1 Nannospalax galili
CGGTGCGCGCGGTACGGACCTCGCTGGCGGGCGCGGGGCCGGCACGTGAGCAACGTCGAGGGAGCTGGGCGTGAGGCGTGAGGCGCAGAAAGCCGCGCCCGGGTGCGAGCGCGGGGCTGGCGGGCGCGGGGCGCCGGCGAGCTGACAGGTCTCGCGCTAAGTTGCGGGGCGGGAGCCTTGCGCCGAAGCCGTCCTTCGTCCGCCCTGGTTTCTTGCTCCGGGCTACGGTGGAGACGCGTGCGGTCCATGTACTTCCGGGTTCACACCTTTCTCTACTCGGGTGGGCGCTCGGAGGGGCGCGGTGTGGGCAGCGCTGCCGCCCAGGTTCGCAGCCCGCGGCTCCAGCGGGCTCGGAGCGGGAGCTGCGGGCGGGATGGGGCTGTGGGGCGAGGGAGGCGGCCCGGGCGGGACCGGCAGCGGCTCCAGGCAGCGGGCACTAGGATACCGGCCTTGCCGCCAGGGGGCGTCCGCACCTGCCCTACGCGCTTGCCCAGCACGCCGCCGCTTTGTACGGGCGGGCGTCGGGGATTCTCCGTGCTTCAGTTTGCGGTGCAAATCCAGGAGTTAGAATTGAGGATTTGAAGAGAACGGGGAAGAACGCACGCTGACTTAGGTGGTCTTTGGAAAGGAAAAACCGGGAAGAAATGCAGCAGTATTGACGGGCTGCTGGAACTGGATGCGGGTGCTTTATGAGGATTTGGACTCCCCAAACTTTAATTGGTTGTTGATAAATGTTGTTTTCGAGTAACATCTCGCAATATGTATTTAGTTCCCTTGGGCAAATTTCTCCAATGTAAGTCCGCCATTTTGAATTGTTTCATGTAACGGTGAAATCTTAGGTGCCATGGTACATTTGAGTTCAGTTCAGTTCTTTCTGTGTATTTGTTTTCATATACAAGTTTTTAAGGTTATCGTGTACTATTACTGTTCATAGACTTAAT
Organism: Nannospalax galili; assembly: GCF_000622305.1. Lineage (NCBI taxonomy): Eukaryota > Metazoa > Chordata > Mammalia > Rodentia > Spalacidae > Nannospalax > Nannospalax galili. The sequence goes on from NW_008353027.1 coordinate 2,599,836, forward strand.
TTCTCTCGTAAAGATTTTTATGCTTATAATTAAACACTAGAGAAAAATATATCTTGCTCTTGTTTTATTGTAGTTTTTATTTCTTCACAAATACTGCGGGAGTGAAAATTACCCGTGACACCTAGTAGTGTTATGAATTTAAAGCATTTTACAGTATTCGTAGGAAAGCAAAAGTGATTATTATGATCAAGAAGGCTTCATGGTTTCTGTGTGTTCAGATTAACATTTACCTGAACGGTAATGCAAAACCGTCTTTTGAAACAAATTTTTAAGTTCAACAAATTTTAAAACGTCATAATTTTATCAAAGCTTTCAAAGAAATCTTTAATAGTTAAAATCGAGATCTTGGAAATGTGTGCCAATTATTGTAATTTTAATAAGTGTAAATTTGTGAGATGCCTTTTTGTGGTATATTTGGGTAGATTTGATTAGAGGGACCGAATTACTCTAAGTTAGCAGAAGAATATAACAACCAGTTGTCCATTTAGATTGGTAATTAGACTCTTGTTCATTTTGTGGACAGTTCTCAAATTATTTATCTTTGCATATATGAAGTACTGCAGTCTAATGTGCCTGGTTTCCTTAAAAGCTTTAGGAATTAAACGGAAACAGGCCTTTTTCTAGTACTTAGGGGAAAAGGGAGAAAAAAGTTACAATGTGTAAAAAGTTTGGGGACTTTTCCAATTTACAAATAGGATTCGTTGATAGGTTCTTGATACTTTAATAGGTTAAGAATTTAAGGAATTGAATCTATAATACAGATTGCTGATTTTAACTGCAGATAGTTCTCACTTGATTTTGAACTAAAATGATCTCATATTAACCCTTTTAAATCGTAAAGTATATTATTAAGTATGTTCTGTGCCGAAGTTCTTTTAGAAAGAATGAAAAATTCGTTGTAAAATTAACCAGGAGTTCAATACAAAATCTACTGGGTTGGGGAGGTTGTGCTCAAAGTTAGGTTTTAGAATGACTTATTTTAAAGGGTGTTGCGTACATAAATTCCCAAACCCACCAGACTTACGTAAATGCAGTGAATGTAAACTTTTGTTTTTGTGTTGACTCTAATGAAAGATAAGTTATAAGTAGATATTATCTGATTACAACTTTAATAATGATTGGTATCTGAGCTTGTCAGTTTTGGAATTTGTAACACATTGTGTTAATAATTTACAACTCATGATTAGAGAAGGAAATAAGTTACTAAATAAAAGATGTATACAACAAAACATTCTTCAGGCACACTCATTGGTGTTTTTAAAATAACTGACGTGATACCACATTTCCTCAAGCTTTGATCAGGAAATGACTTATGCACATATATCTTAGTCCATAATTAAAAGTAGGGATACAGAGATGAATCAACTTAGAAATAATTAAAGGTACTGATCATGAAAGAGCCATTAATATAAATTTAGTCGTGTAAAGGGTTATTTGGTATAGTTTAGAATTTAGTTATTCTTTTGAAATTGTCAAATGCTCAAAGATGTTGTATTTAAATCCTGTAGAACCAGTACCTGATTTTCTTACTTTTAAAAGATACTATATTGTCTTTATAAGCAAGCACTATTTTTGATGAATTACAAGGTGAAGAATTTTTAACTTGCCAAGCAGAACAATGAAAATTCTTTACATTTATATACTAAATGTTGATTTATTCAAATGCATCTTGGAATGTGATTTATAGGATTACATTGGTTTGAGAAACTCACCCACCACATACATGCTTAATAATATTGCATTGAATTTATCTGACACAATGGTCTATGAAGTCGCTGACCATAGTGCTGAATCAAGACTAACTACACAGAGAAATAGTGTAGAGTTTCAGGTGGCATCACAAGTGTAGGAAGTTGTAGGGTGTTTCAAAAATATTTTAAAAAATATTTTATTATTTTTATTTTATGTGTATGAGTGTATTGCCTGCATGTATGTGAGTGCACCAGTGCTGTACAATGCCCTGGAGGTCAGAAGAGGGCTTCAGATTCCCCTGGAACTGGTACTGTTAGTAGCCACCATGTGGGTGCTGGGAATCAAACCCGGGTCCTCTGTAAGAGCAATCAGTACTCTTAACCGCTGATCCCCCCATACATGTTTTTATTTAATTAAATTCTTTTACGTAGTTACAGTGCAGTCATGTAGAAGATATGGTAAATAAATTTTATCCCTGAAGTATATTAATTTACCGTTCCACATTGATTTTGAATAATAGTAAAATCAATAGGATCAATGTTAAAGGTTTTTCTCATTCTTTGGAAGCTGCCACTTGTGATAAAATTCCAAGACCAGTTTAATGAGCCAAAAAAATAACTGAAAAACTATAATTTTAGTTGATAACGCTGTAAGGTTATATATGAACTTTTATTTGCAATTTTTGATGAGGTTCATATTTTAACACTATCAAAACCCAGTATCAATATGTACAGTTATCAAATATCAAGCTGGAAATTACCCATGAAATAGATTCCACTTAGAAATAGCAGTATGAGCAATTTTCTGAAGAACATAAATTTTGAAATTTTAATAATCTTGACCTAACACTGTGGAGACATCTTCTCCTGCTTGAAGCAAGACACACACCAGCCTTTGGTGCTCATACTGGTGATGTACTGCATTGTGAGGGATGAACACCACAGTGCATGACACAACTGTAGAAATTACAATGAATGAAAAGCATTGTAATTAATGCACTTACTGTTTCAGCAAGAAAAGTACTATTTTAAGCATAGAGTTTTGATGTTATTTTTCTAAAAATAGAATGGATTGATATGCAGGTTCATTGATATAAGGGTCAAAGGTGACAAACCAGGACAAAGAGCGTGCAGCTCACTTTCAAGCAATCAGTTTGTAGCTTTTTCATGCTTGAGCAAAAGCTTAATTATATATATAAAAAAAGGACGTAGTGCCGAAGGACTAGTTCTTGTGATGGACAGACATGTTTTAAATTGTCTAGATATTTCTATTGGTGTTCCTTTTAAAGCTGTATTTACAAATGTCAGAGTGGCAATGCTGCTTTTATATTTCTAACAATTATTTTAAGTAATATTGGGTCAGGTTCTTTAAAAACATTTCAATTACAATATTCAGACTGTATATGAAGGTTAAAAAGTTGTTAGGGTTTTTCTTTGTAGATTTAGAATTTTAGAAAAGGAATGTGTAAAGAATCAGTTTCATTTCTGCTAATGAAAATGGTTTATTTTTATATAATATCACATTTATTGTGCCATTAGGTCATTGTCAGTGATATAATCACAAGCAATGTCCAAGGCATGTTTTTATTATATTAGGCTGTCCTTAAAATATTTATTGGGGACATTTGGAATTCACTAAAATTTCTGGTACTTATTTCTCTTTCTGGTAATGTAAATTTTAAGCATTAATAATGTATATTAATACTTAAAATATGCCAAATAAAATTTTGTTAATATTGTAATTAAGTAAAAGTATTGAGTTTTACTTGGAATCACTTTGCTGTGTGAGAAGCTATTTTATCTTATGTTATTTTATATTTTGGTTTTTTTGAGACAGGGTCTCCCTGTAGCCCCAGCTGGCCTGGAACTCACTGTGTAGACCAGGCTGGCCTTGAACTCTTAGAGATCCACCTGCTTCTGCCTCCTGAGTTCTGGTATTAAAGGCATATGCCACCATACCCAGCATAAGAAGCTATTTTAAAAGTATGCTGGGCCTCTTGAAATCTATGTGATTAGCTTTTTAAATATAGAAATTTTCCCACAGTTTTGATTTTATTTTGCATTGATCTAAAATAAGTTTTGCTTAACTTTTTTCTTAATAATATGGCCTAAGTAATAACTCACCTTTGAGTTTTATTATATAAAACTGTTATTTTGGGGCTGGAGAGATGGCTCAGCAGTTAAGAGCACTGGCTGCTCTTGCAGAGGACCTGGGTTCAGTTCCCAGCATCCACATAGTGGCTAAAAACCAACTGGCTAATTCCAGTTCCAGGGGAATCCAGTGCCCTCTTCTGACCTCTGTGGGCATTGCGTAGCACAGTTGCATTTACATACATGCAAGCAATACACTCAGACACATATAATAAAAATTTTAAAAAAAACTATTTCGTGTGTTACAAAGTACAGACATTTGCATTAAAAACCCACGATGCCATGACCCAGTTGTATTGTGACTCAACTGTATTTCTTTTTGCATTTAAAGAATTGTGCTTTGCAATTAACATTTGTACCATGATTTACTCTCACACAGTCTTGTCAGTATGCTAGTGAACTGAAGTTACTATTCATCAAAGTTTTTTGTTTTCTAGAGTGAATTCAATCTGTTTATATTTTACATGAAACCAATAAAATTTGTTGGTAAATGGTTGAAAAAGTTAAAGTCAGCTCTTAACTCAGCAATATTACAGATATTGCCCTTTAAAGTTATCTCATCATGTATTATAAGTTAAATTTTATACTTTGTAACTATGAAAAACACTGACTTTGCAATATTTTTTGAAAAGTAATATAAAATTGTCTATTTTCAACATAATTTTTAAATGTTCATCAAAAAAATTTTTTTTTGTCTTAAAAACCCAATAATTGGGGCTGGAGAGATGGCTCAGCAGTTAAGAACACTGGTTGTTCTTACAGAAGACCTGGGTTCAAATTCCAGCACCCACATGGCAGCTAACAACTGTCCATAGCTCCAGTTCCAGGGGATCCAATGGCATCTTCTGTCCTCTGCAGGCATTGCATGCACTTACCTATATGCAGGCAATACACTCATACACATAAAAACAAACAATAATTTACACTGGGTATAGTGGTACGTACCTTTAATCCCAGCCCTTGGATGGCAGAGGCAGGCAGATCTCCAGCCAGCCCGGTCCACATGGTGACTTCCAGTTGGGCTGGGATTAGGGAGACCATGTCAGTAAAAATAAAAACAAAAACCCAGGAATCTGGGGCTGGAGAGATGGATGACTCAGCAGTTAAGAGCACAGGCTGCTCTTGCAGAGGACCCGGGTTTGATTCCCAGCACCCACATGGCAGCTATCAGCTGTTCTGTAATGCCAGTCCCAGGGAAATCTGAAGCCCTCTTCTGACCTCTCTGGGCATTGCATGACATGGGTACAATTACATACATGCTGGCAATACACTTGTATACTTAAAAATAAAAAATAAATATTTTGAAAAACTCCAATAATCTAATAAGAGTTTTTAAACTGTAAAATTACATGTAAATATTTGTGTTTTATTTTTAGCAGGTTATTTAAAAAAATCTTTACCTTTGTATGATTGAGATACAACATAAACAATGTGTCCAATTATATCTAAAACTACAGTGGGACGTTTGCAAGACAATTTATTCTGATTTTATTTAGGCATGACTTCAATTTAGTGTGTTGAGAAATATGCAAAGAATAAGATTTTAACTAACATTAAACATTTTAAGAACCATATAAAACAATATTTCGATAAGAATACAGCTGCTCTTCAGTGTTAAAAGTTCCACATCTAATATTTTGACATGCTGTATATGTTATATTTTAAGTAATAGCCAGTTTAAATAAACATTGTACTTTAGGTTTTACTCTGGGCTTTGTAGAATATGTTTGATATATGCTTCTTACATTTTTTGAAGTTTTATTTTATAAGTGTTTTGCCTGCATGTATGTAAGTGCACCTGCGTATTCAGTGCCCACAGAGTCCAGGAGAGGGCATTGGGTTTCGTGGAACTGGAGTTATCAACGGTTGTTAGCTGCCATGTGGGTTCTGGGAACTGAACCCAGGTCCTCTGAAACAATGCTCTTAACCGCTGAGCCATCTCTGCAGTCCTGCTATATATGCCTTTAACTAGTATAATTTAAAACCTTTTTCTTAGCTATTTAAAAATTTTTAAAAAAGATTTATTTTTATTTTATTATGTGAGTATGTTGACTGCATGTATGTAAGTGCACCTGTGTCATGGAATGCCCATAGAGGTAGAAGATGGTGTCATATCCCCTGGAACTGGAGTTACAGAGTTATAGATGGTTGTTAGCTGCCAATGGGTGCTGGGAACTGAACCAGGGTTTTCTGCAAGAGCAACCAGTGCTCTTAACCACTGAGCCATCTCTCCAGCCCCATCAACTATTCTTTTTTTTTTTTTTTTTTTTTGCCTTTTTTTGAAGCAGGGTCTCCCTGTAGCCCCAGCTGTCCGGGAACTCACTGCGTAGACCAGGCTGGCCTTGAACTCACAGAGATCCGTCTGCCTCTGCCTGCCAATGCTGGGACTACAGGCGTGCGTCACCATGCCCAGCTTTAACTATTCTTTAAGTAAGAAAAATCATTGTTGCCTATTTGGCTTTCCAAAAATGTATTTAATGCAATGAGATATACTGCAAGTAGATTAATTTTTGTTATAAGCTATAATGTGAATATTTACTAAATTATGTATTTTACAGCATTTTAGAAAGTACTGATAACAAAAAAATAAAATGTTGAGAAATTGTAAGAAGTGAAATAATTTTTCTTTCATGGTGAATATTATTCTTCACTGCTAAATCATTTTTTGCTGACTAAAGTTAGCTTCCCTTCTATTAATATTAGAAATTAAAATTCACAAGAAATAAAGTTCTGTGTAACATGCCACATAGCAGTACTTTTTATTTTATTTTTTAGAAGAAGCATTTCATTACAGTTTTAACATAATAACAATTTCCAGAGCAAAGATACGTCTCTCAAAAGTGGCTATAAAATTTTTAGGTTCACAGTTGAATTAATACAGTTATACAATATTGAACTCAGTATAAACCCTGTAAGACATAAAATTGAGTTTTTAACCTTTAAGAAAGATCTCCATTTCATTTTAAAATACACTGTTTCCTACAGAAAGACTCATCGTTTCACTACTAACACTGAGATGCTGGCTCATGCGAAGCAGTACTCAGTTCTGTGGGCTTGTCAGTTTTTGAATGAATGACATAATTCATATTAACAATTACTTTCCAAAATAGCTGTAATGGTGGATTTTAAAAACATATAAAGCATATTTTTATATATTTTAATAGGAAACACAAAGCTTAAGAAGGTAATGCAAAATGATTGTGAGACAGTTCCAAAGCAGTGATCTCACATAGATGTAGTATGTGTGCATGCATGTATGGGAGGGGGTGTTGGACACTGAACCCAGGAGCTCATGCATAATAGGTAAACACTCTACCATACTGAGCCACATTCCCAGCCCCATATATTTAAAACAAGATAAAATTACTTTATGTATTTTTTAGTTGCATACTCAAATTATCACATTTTTTCTTATAAAAAGGTAAATATCTTATTTTAGTGTAGAAGTCAGTTTTTTTTCCTTTCATAAAAATCAGCCTAGAGATTGCCTACTCAGATACAGAAATTATTTTCAAAAATACATATTGAACACTAAAGAAAGCTGGATTATAATAATGAGCCAAATATACTACAATCTCCCCTGCCAGAGAGTCCAGTGACACGGGGAGAAAGAACATCTTTTTACAGGCTATTACAGTAAATTACAAACCAGTGTTACATGGTAGATGCATTGTACTCAGTATGAAAAAGAGCTTCAGGTGGAGATCTGAACGATGAACAGGAATTAGTCTAGTAAAAAGGCAGAGAAATGTATTCCAATATTTCCATTTTAATTATATTTTGTAATCAGATTTTAATAAATTAATGAGTTCTTATATGAAATATTTTACCAAATGTTTGAACGTTAAATAAAAATACTCATATAAAATGAAAATAGCTGTTCTTTGTACTAATGTATTGAATCACTTTAATTTTTAGTTTTCAATTAAAACTGTCACAAATATGAACATTTGAATTTTAAATAGTTCTATGTAGCGTTTCCTCTCACTCCTGCCATAGCTATTCAGTAGATATTATACGAACTGATTGTAATCCATGTTTAATCTTTTAAATGAAAACCTTATTTAACATCAGTGAGGATGTAGCTTAGTGGTAGTGCGATGATCAGTGCCCTAGGTTGATTTCTTGCATCACAAAACAAACATGACCCAACAATCATCAGCAAAATGTATAAATTTTTTTGTGTGAAGTAATCCCATTTTATCATGATAATATTAGAACATAATAACCCAAAATATCTGATGTGAGTTTGAATAATCTGTGTATCATTCAAGTGGCTGGCTTTTATTTTTAATTAGTTAAATAAATATTTGATGACAGCTCCAGATCCTCCCTTCATAGTTAAGAGCTTTTTGTTGCTGTAGTTTTGTTTTTTAATGGGTCTAGGGGCTGGAGAGATGGTTCAGAGATAGATTAAAAGTAGGATTAACTGTGTGTACTGCTGTTGCAGAGGACCTGACTTCAGTTCCCCGCACCCATGTGAGACCACACAAAACCACCTGTAACTGCACCTCCAGGGAATCCTATGTCCTCTTCTGTCCTCAGAAGGCACCTGCATACACATGCACACACACAACGTAGACACATATACACATAGGCTGAAAAAATAGAGTCTTGTTATATATCCCAAGATGAACTCAAAATCAAGATCTTTTTGCCTCAGTTGCCCGAGTGTTAGGATTCAGACATGCTCTCGTGCCTGGCCATATTTACAGTTCGGGAATTAAACATTATTTGACCAGTTCTTTGATACTCATTTTGACTCTATTAAACTTAGCATTTGTAATTGTTCCAAATCACTTCAGAGTTTTAAAAAACAAACCTCATTTATTGTATTTGCACATCTTTAAAGTGTGTTGGTTTGAACTTTTTTTGTAAATATAAGTAGAGAGACTAAACAGACAGTTGACTGTTAAAACAAAAAAAGCATAAGCCAGGGTTTTACTGAAATACTAATTTTCTTTTTAGGTCAGGGTCTCACTATGTAGCCCAGGCTAGCCTGGAACTCGCAGAGATTACCTATCTCTGCCTCCTAAGTGTGGTAAAGTATTTTTAACAAATATGCCCACATATAAACCAGTTGTGCCAACAGTGATGTGATGATATAAGCCCAGTGTAAAGGAGATATTTATTTGAATGAGATTTAATGAAGTTTTAAAGTTAGAACCTATCATATATCTTGAGTCTTTTGGTTTCGAACACCGGCTAGCTAAAGAAGTTAATGTAAAGAGGTTCATGTGCCTGTTTTTCTTATTCTTTTAATCTTTTCAAATCTTAGGACTGTTAGGTTTTGTAAAAAGAATCTCAAGTCAATATTTAGTAGATCTCAATACTTGGAAAAGCCTCCATTTCCTTTTAAGAAGAAACTAGATTTCAGCTTACATATTTGCACACAATAGTAATTTTTGTGTGTGTGAAGTAGATCAGAGTCTAACTTAGGTAAGGAAAGAAAGATGGCAGTGTGATATAGGTGATGGGATTCACATTCCAACCAATCTGTTGTCCAGACATTAGTAACGGACTCAGTGATGGCCACTTCAATTTTCTCTCAAAATTGCTCTTACTTGTGTGGCCTGCTTATTCAGGTTTCATTGTGTTGTGGCATTTGCTAGTAGTTGTATTAGGAACATCAATACTTACATTTATTGTTCGTTTGTTTTTTTAGACAGGGTCTTACTGTTTAGCTCAGAGTTTCCTGGAACTTGCCATATAGACCAAGCAGGCCTTGATGAACTCACAGACATCTGCCAGCTTCTGCATCCCAAATGCTGGGATTAAAGGTGTGTGCCACTGTGCCTGGTTAATACATATATTTTAAAAATGAGATAATTTTTGCTTTTGAAAATCTGGATTAATGCGAATTAGATACCTTTAAATATACTTAATGATTAAATATATTACTCTTAAAAGTAATTTTATCTTGGGTCTGGAGAGATGGCTCAGCGGTTAAGAGCACTGACTGCTCTTGCAGAGGACCCGGTTCGATTCCCAGCACCCACATGACTGATACGAACTGTCCTTAACTCCAGTTCCAGGGGAATCCGAAGCTCTCTTCTGACCTCTGCGGCATTGCACGACATGGGTGCGCTCACATACATGCAGGCAATACACTCATACACATAAAATAAAAATAACTAAAAAAAAAGAAAATTTATATTAAAAAACATTTGAAATGCCTGGTGTGGTAGTGCATGCCTTTAATCCCAGAAGAGGTAGAGGCAGGTGGATCTCTGTGAGTTCAAGGTCATCCTGGTCTCCATAGGAAGTTCTAGCAATCCAGGGCTACATAGTGAGACCCTGTCTCAAAAAACAAAACAACAAAACAAACAAAAACAAAACATGCATTTGAAACCAGGCCTGTAATCCCAGCATTTGGAACATTGTGACGTGAGAAACGCTCTGAGTCTGAGGTCAACCTGGGCTACATAGTAAGAGCCTGTCTCAAAAAAATCAGGAAAAACAAAGCATTTGAGTTTAACAACAGGGATCTGGTAATCAATGGAACAGAATCATGATTTATTTCTTATGATTTATACTCTGAAATATATCTGAACAGATAGTCAGGTTCATCAGGAAACATATTGTAGGTTAGGTAGATTTTTTTAACTCTGAAAAAAAAATTCAAGATTCTTGAATTTAGAATTCAATATTAAAAAACTAAAGCTACATTGTTCATAAAGTTGTGATTATTCCATCTGAATTTTCTTATTTTTTAAAACCAATGTGCTTTAACAGAAGTAAAAGGCTAGTTTATGACAATTGGTTTACTAATTTTGTTAGGTGATTCTGTAAAAAATGTTTACAGGTCACTTCACAGAGTCAAAACCTGGGTTTTTATTGTTTTCTAATGAGTCATTAAGCTGAATAAACAACAATTAAATAGGCAGTTGATGTAGTATTTACTGACTTGTGCTCTCTGATTTTAGGTTCTTCAGGAGACGATGAGGTCTTTTAGCCAGGTTTCATCTGCCCCAGGTTAGTCTGTTTTTAAAATTAAATTTGTATTTGAATGTCTTGAAAGATCACTAGAGGCCCATGAGAGAACTGGACCTACTCTAAGGATTTTCTCATTTTGATACTCTGTTTTGGGCACCATGTCTCCATATACTCCCATTAGAACACTCCATCTCTAAAACTGCTCTTTTCACCATAGTTGCATAGATGATACCATCTAATTACACTCTATCTCCCATTTCACAGTGTTTGGTTTTGTGATCCCCTTTTCCACACCTTGAACAGAATAGATAACATACTTACTAATGGGAACAAATAAATTTATTGCTTATTTATTTTTTTGTGATTACCAATAGGTGTTAATGAACATATGTTGAATTAAACTAGAGAAATGGTAGTGTTTTCAAATAACTCAGCATAATGTGAAGTAGACTTTTTGAAGAATTTCATTAATCCAAAAAGCTTCTTTTAAATTTTATATTGCTTTTCATGTACAGCTACTGAAATCATTCGCTATCCTAGTGTACAACTGCGTTGTTTGAACTTTAACAGTTAAGCCTAGACTTTTGACTTAAAAAAATTATTTAATGTGAATGAGTATTTTGCATGCACGTAAGTGCATCACTTATATGCAGTGCCTGCAGAGGCCAGAAAAGTGTGTCAAATTCCCTGGAACTGGAGTTATGGATGGTTGTTAGCTGACATGTGGTGGGGAGGTTCTGCAAGAGCAGCCCATGCTCTTAACCACTGAGCCATCTTTCCAGCCCTCAACTTTTGACATTTTTTGACATAGATGTTTATTTTCTTATATTATTGAAATTATCTAATAATTTTTCAGTATTCTTATTTGATAATGATATGTTGCTCAGTGAGTATTTTGTGGGGTTTTTTTTGTGTTTTGTTTTGTTTTGTCTTCTTTGAGGCAGTTTCATTATTTAGTTCTGGCTGGTCTAGCACTCATGTTGTAGACCAGGCTGGACTTGACCTGCCTCTGCCCCCGCAGCATTGCTCCGAGTCCCTGACTAGTGCACCACAAAGCATACTTAAGAGCTGGGATACACAAAGTTTATTTTGTATGATGTTATTTTAGTATTAAACATACCAATAAAGATAGGGAGTAACCAGAGAAAGGGATCAAAAAGTTTAAAGGATGAAGCTCGAACTGACACCTGTGGACAAATACTAGCTTTTTGTAATGACTCCTTCAGCATGCTGATGATGCTCTGATGAGTATCATGAAAACATTCTCAAACGCCACCGCAGATTGCTGTACCAATTTCTCTCCTCTTATTTTTTATTGTGGGTTTTTGGTTTTTGGAGGTAAACTGGCACTTTCAGGTATTTTTCTGTTGGGAAATGTTAACACCAATGTGTTAAGTGACTGCAATAAAGTTTCATGTCTTTGTTTCTCCTGATTAAAAAGGGGATTGGAGAGGAGAGGTACTACTTTCACCAAAGCAAAGGTTGTTTCTAGAGCTTGGGCTTTAAACTGAAAGGATTAGAATATCAGTGGGGTGGGTAGATTCACTCTGATGAGTAAACTGGAGCCCAGGACAGGTTAGTGGGTACCCAAGGCTGCCAGGTTAGTGACTGGACCTGGAGCTCTGGCCTCCAGTTTCTAGCTGGACGGTTTTGTTCTCACCCCTCCCAACTCTGACTCTCCCACTGCTCCCCTCCTCCTTCTGTTGTGCCAAATAAATGCAAAGTGTAAATATTGAAATAATTACTGGGCGGTAGTCCATACTCTCTTTTGCAGCTGATCATTTGTTTTGATAAGATTAGGTTTTAAATAATAAACCTGTTCACTTTAGGGGAGATAATTCTATGTGTACATTAGTGTTTTTCCACCTACAGTCTCAGAAATTTGTTTACTGTAAAAGATCTTTAAATTATGAAGCATGCATGTGTAGGTAATACAGGTGGAAAATAGTGCCTTTTGTTTTTCAAATAAAGTCTTTAAAAAGCTTTTTTAAAAAGTTACATGAAGCTTATATGTCACTGATTCTTCAAAAAGTTATCATTTTAATTAACAAGAAAGTATGATTTAGAAAATACTTGGTAACAGTAATACTTAATTTTTATTGCAAGATAAATATGTCAAAAGAATATAAAATGGTAGTCTTAAAATAATGCCCCCTTTCAGAATTAATTTTTTGTTCTAAATTTTGTTTTGCTGAAAAAGTAACTGGCAAAAAGAAGAAAAGTCTACAAATGTGTGTTTTTTGAAACGTAAAGGTAATTTGAATGGAAAACCTCAAGTTGATGGTAGCAGGCCATCTGTGGCCAGAATTTTTTGTAGTCTTAGAGCAATACATTTCAGAATGTATTTAAGGAAATATTTAAGAGACTTTTTGACAACATTGAAAATTTTTAAAAAGAAAAATCGCATGAAGTCAAAGTTAAAAAAATGAATGAGAACGGAATTTCGCTTTTGGAAACTAACGCAAAACGCCCCAGGTTTCTTCTGCTAACACACCCCTTTGGGCGCTCCTTTGCTATGATTCCAAGTTTTAAGATTGAAAAGGAGGTCACTGCCAAGTAGTTTACCAAAACGCGTTCTGGGTGGAATCGGGGTCCCTTCTGAGGTGTGAGTCGGCAGCTTTTACCCAGGAAAGATCTGGCGCGGACAGGAGGGGTCCCCAGATCTAGCAGCCTTGTTCCCTTCCCCGCTCTGCTTTCCTGCCCCCTCCCCGCCACGAGGGACTGGTGGTGTGCCTAGGGCTTCCCAGGCTCCCCGACTGCGGCGCTCAGGCTCTGTCTGAAGACTGCTGGGTTTTAGGCATGGCCCGGTGGGGGCGGGGATTCTCCTGAGAGTGGATGAATTTTAAAGAACATCTGACGTCTCATAGATAAAAAGCTCAAATTATTAATGATATGTGTGAAAGATTCAGTAAAGAATACTAGGTTGGCTGTGTTTTGCCCTAGTGGTGAAGGTAAGGATTTCTTTTGTGTGTTACGGAGAACAAGATGACATATGTAAAGCTCCCTTAATGAATGAGACCACACAGCCTTTTCTGGTGTGACGACTAGACTTCTAGAGAGAAGGTGGTGGACTAAGGGATAAAGGAACTGGTGACTGGAGACAAAAAGATGAGAGGAAATTACTGCCCAGAGGAAAGGGCAGATTGACCCTGGGGACTTGGTGCCCTAGAGGCTTGGGGACCCTGGGGGCATAAGCTACACCAGTGGGCTTTGGCTGTTGAGACACAGCTGGGTTGCTGCAGACTTGGCCTTATTTGCTAGTAGGAGGGGATAGGACTAGTGGCTCACAGTCCTACCACGGCCCCTCTGAGTTTTCATAGCTCGGTTAAGAAAAGGCCTGTGTACCTCCCTCCTTTCTAACATAGAGAAACCTCAATGTATTAACCAAAGGGCTGATGATAGATAATGTCTTTGACCAGCCCCCCGCCCCCCTTGAGGATTTGGTGTAGGACTTGAGCTCATTTTAAAGACATTTGGAAGAGCTATGATAAATCAAGCTTTGAAACATTTGTCTTTCACAGGTATAAAACATGCGTTTTGAGTCAAACTCAGAGCTTTCTAAGGCACTAAAAACAAGTAGGAAATGAGAAAAAAATTAAAACCAGAAACCTGAGGAAGGTGACAAATTGGAAAGCATTGTAGGAGACTCATCAGAACCGTTCTATGTGAAAGACACACTTGAGCTTTCAGAGCTAAGGCCAGTTTATGAAAAAAGGGCTCTCGGACTCAAAAGATTTGGGGAGAGGGCAGACAAGACAAGACAGATCTCCTTAAAGACAATGCCATATCTGAGTTTGTGTACCCTTCATTTCTCTCCCTTTCCAATGCCCCCCCCCATTTCTTTATCTGGCCTTCTCATACCTCCTTCTCTCTTTTCCCAACCTCCAAGGTATGTTCATAGATGTGCCCGAAATGCTTTGTGAAGTATTTCTCAGTGTTTCCAGTTGGAAAGAGCCTTCTACATAACTTGAAAGGCTGATGTCCCGCTCAGGAAATGAATGAATCGATAACCTCTGACACCAGTGACCAGTCCAGTGAACCCTACCTTAATGTTTCGAATACTGGAGGCTCTTGGTGTGAATCACCTGACTGTACTATTTGCTATAGTTCAGCCCTGGTAATCCATACTTTATACTCCCTATTGGCATATCTGAAATTTGTCAAATTTAACAATGCAAGGACTCAGAATGCACTTAATAGTGGGTTTGGTTTTTTATTAGCAAACTTTTACAAATAAAAGCAAACTTGTAGATGAAATGTAATTTACCATAAATAATAAAACCAAACCTTACACTTGTTAATTTTATGATACTTTTCCATAAATAACAGCACTTCATCCCAATTTACATAAATACTTTTCAGGGTATTTTTGTGTGGTGCTTTCTTAAAATTAATTCTTTAAAATATAAAAAATAACATTTAGAATTTTCTGTCATGTATTTTATGTAATGTTTAACCTTTAATGCCGTAAGTACATGTAGTAATTACAATAGTACCCCATTTCTACTGTTAGAATCCTGCCTAGTAAATGCTTTGTTAGCAAATAACCTTTACAAAATGTAGAGCTTATTACCCTTGGAAAATCATTTGGATTCTTACTTTTATTCTCCCTGTCGGCTGGCACGTTGTTACTCTTCTCAAAGTAAATAAAAGCTTGCCTCCTTCCTGAGGGCAACAAAAGAAATAAACAGATGAAAAATCTTTCGAAATTGATCAGTTTTGATTGACACCGTTTATCACAAACAGCTCAAAATAATTTATTTCTCTATGCATTCGTTTTCTTCAAATCTGAGCCAATGAGTTTAAATTTATTTTTAGCCGTTTACTATGAGAAAGAGGTGTCATTCGGAATCCCAACATTTTAGTTTATGTGAAGCACTGTTAAGTGCGTGTGGGCTTGCTTGGAGAGATGGCCAGGGGGAAGGAGGGGGACTGCGGGCGTGGTGGGGGAGGGTCAGCTGGTAGCTTTGGGGAAGGGAAGTGGTATCTGTACAGTTTTTCCGTAAACTGCTTGTTTAAGAAAATGGGGGATGGGGTGGAAAAAGACTTGATGGGTACCTTTTAATGTTTCAAAATGGATATTTTAAAGGAATATTTAAAGGACTAAAAGCATTTCTAGTTAATATACAATATTGTAATATTGAGGAGGTACTTAATATTGTAATCAGCATTCATAATCTTTTGAGCCAATTTCAAAAGCAAAAATTGTTTTGAACCTGGGGGACCAGAGGGAAGGGATGGGAGGAGCCCAGGGCGTTATTAAAATTTCGTATATTCGACTGCTCCACTTGCTACTATTAGATTTCAAAACTGACAGGGTCCAGTCAATATTACACAAATTTACCTTTACCCCCACGTGCCTCGGTGCCCCCCCCCCCAGCACCACAGGCTTTCTTCTCCCTCTCCC
>NW_008353027.1:2616168-2625821 GCF_000622305.1 Nannospalax galili
CTGACAGTGGCCAGTCAATATTACACAAATTTCCCTTTCCCCCCCCGTGCCTCGGTGCCCCCCCCCCCCAGCAGCACAGGCTTTCTTCTCCCTCTCCCGCCGTCTCTCCTGCATCCCTCTTCACCTCCTCGGTGCTCCCCTCCCCCTACCCTTAGTCTCCGGCTCTTGGGGAACAATCACCACTGATTGAGGTTCACTCTGTTTGGCTGGAAAACTGGCCTGTTATTTAGGAAGTCATTAATCACATCTCCTCCCCCGGAAAGAGATGGCGGAAAAACCTGTGAAGTACAATTTCTTACCATTCCTCTCAGAAATATTCTGAAATGATAAACCTAAACCTAAATGTAATTTAGCATGAAAGTAATAGTTTTTTCAGTAGGATTTTATTTTAAATTTCGGGAAAAAATTCAGGTTAAATTAGCTATGCGTTTGCTTTTTGATAGGTCTATGTTTTACCAATATCTGAAGTTAATGGATATGTAATTAGTTTAATTTGGACTTGGGAATTACATATTTTCCTCTTAAGAATTAAATGTTAAATTAATGTTCCCAAGGAGGTTTGCTGTTAGGCAGTGGCAGAATTCCTACAGGGGGGAATCATAGCGTCAGCTTTATTTAATGACTCCCACTATGAGATTATTTAGACAAGCTTGTGTGTCGGGCACGCGTGTGCATATATATGACTGCGGCTTTTCTAAATCAACGATTTACAAGGGCCTTTCATTGTGTTTAAATAGAAGTACAAAATAAGCATTCTGATTAATCATAAAGAAGCGTCCCCAATTGTCTTTAAGATAACATGTTTGAGTTTTCCGTGTTCATTCATAAATTATTTTGATGTCAGCACAGATGAAATGGCGATTGGTTATCTCTTCCTCTTGCCAGCCCCTTAAGGATCCGAGGTGAAATTAGTAGCAAGAAAGCATGTAATTGACAAAGTCACGTGTGCTCAGGGGGCCAGAAACTGGAGAGAGAAGAGAAAAAAAAAAAAATCAAAAGAAGGAAAGCACATTAGACCATGCGAACTAAATTTGTGATCGCACAAAATCAAGATGTTAGATTGATGCAGAAGAACACTCCGGTCCAAAGGGAAAGTTTTCCTCTCACGAGTTTGGAGCTGAGGGCCGGTGGGGCAACATGGCCGAAGGTTAATTTTCTTTTCTATTGTTTTACTGTGATTTTCTTCCTTTTCTCCCGCTTCTCCCCGCCACCTCCTATCTCACCCTTCTTTGCCTGTCCCCCTTTATCCTAATACTAGGCATTACCTCCCCACCCCCTCATAGTGCAGTGGGGCTTTCGGCAAACCTATTGTTACAGATCTCCAAAAATGTTTTGTACCGCCCACACTGATTCACAACTTGAAAAGCTTTCAGGCGGCTATTGTTTGAATTGTGTGATTAAGCGCAGTTTCAGTTAGAGAGCTCAAGAAAACTTTTATACACCTGCCCCCTCCCCCATTCCAGCCTGTTTAATTGAAAGATGGGGGGAGGGGAATGCTTATTGCAGATACCCTGGGATTCGCTTCTGCCACAGCATGTGCATTAACTAGTGCTTCTAACCATCCTCAGCATTGATTTCTCCTCCTTCCTCCTGCGTGCCAGAGAAGAGTTTCCTTGAAAATTTTCTCTTTGTGAGTGGGATTATTACTAGGTCAGCAATATGCAAGCGAACAAGTATTGCACGCCGTGACCGTAGTTTGTTTCTGAACCACCGAGATAAATGAAGTGCACGTCCGTACAGAAACGTGGAAGCCGGCGTGGTCAACGGAACAGTGTGACTCCCCTCCCTGGATTCGGTTTTGACCCTTTTCATTTAAATATTTTTTTCAGCTTCTCTTCCTTTTCCTGCAAGTAAAAAAATTCTTTCTGTACTCACAGCATGAAAATCCAGACTAACTGACTTTTTGTCCTGTTCCACCTCAGGCGGGGCAAGCCAAGGTGGTGAAGAGCTGGGAAGGCTGCCTGAGCAGGCAGAGGACGAATCCCAGGTTTTGCACGGAACTGGCCACTGCAAGTGGTTCAATGTGCGCATGGGATTTGGATTCATCTCCATGATAAGCCGAGAGGGAAGTCCCTTGGATATTCCAGTGGATGTATTTGTACACCAAGTAAGCCAAACTTTTTAATGTTTGTCTGTGGTTATGTTAATAGACATACAATATATTGAAAAATAAAAATTTTTCCTTAAAATCAAGTGATAATCCAGTTTTTAGGGCATATATACGAGTTCCTTCTAGGATATCTTTTTATAAATAAAAAATGAGGTCCTTGATATTTCACTATTTGGACTTGGGTTGATACTATTAGCATCTCCTTTTCTTCATTGGACAATCAGATTGCATTCTGGTATCTTTTGGTTAATATTAGTTTCAACGTAGTGCCTGTGGGTAATGAATGAGTGGGAAATGTAGGAAGAAACAGTGGTTGATCATAAAAGGTTAAAGAAAGCCAGACAATTTGCTGTTGTAAGAAACTGTTGGTTTCCTATATTTTAGGTACCTCTAGTCACAGTACTGCTTGTATTATTTTATCATCATCTGCTCTATAGCTGTTTGCAGATTCATGTCAAAATAATTTGACATTACAGTAAAATTAAACAGAATATTATTGGCCTAGAGTGGATTTGAAGAAATGCCAGGGATGATTCTTGGTAACCAGGCGTTTAAGAACTGTGCTTTCTCTAGAGCATTGATCTGGGGATACTGTCTCTTTAAGAGACTGAACCTAAAAAAAAAAAAAAAAAAAAAAGAGTCCAAGGCGGCTGTTTAAAACGTGATAGTTGGCTACTTGGGGTGAATTTCTATTATTACTTGTATGTGTTATAATTTTAAAAAGTGCTTAAGCGCCAAACAATGTCATTGCTTCACATTTTCAAATTTTTTCCTCAGGAAATGGTAAATTAATAATTCTCTCATTCCTTTCTGTTAATCAATTTCTCCAAAATAAAAAAGATTTGCACTTTGCAAACCTATTTTCTTCATCAAAAGAAGTAAAGGAAATAACTGTTCTCTGTAATGAATTAATAGAAATAAAGAAGCTTATGAATATAGAAGTTGATTTTGGTTTACCATCTAAGAACTGAATGAATTTTATATTGCAGGTTGACTGACACAAATACATGCCTGAAATAGTTTCTGCTCAAATAACATGTTTATTTGATACTGTATTTAGTAATATTTATACTGTATCCCCTTAAGGAATATCATCTTCAGATTACACATTTAAACAGGAGGAACATAGGAAACCATTCTGTTTTGGTCTGTTGTGCTGTGGTGCATGGTAGCTTTCTGACTTTGCTGTGTAGTGGTACATGTTTTCCTTTTCTAAAGGCTTGGCTATCTTTATTGGCTCTTCACATGTGGATCAGCATAATGTGTGAAATGAAATGATTTAAGTAGTGAATAGGAGCCTACATATAGCCCATTGAATTTATGCTGTATATTCCTGTGTTTTTTTTTTTTTAATTCTGTAGATTGAATGACTAAAATCATTATAAACCCGTTTTCTCTCCAGCTCTTGCTTCCCCCTTTGAGCCTTTTTTATGTTGCTAAATTGTTCTTTACGATCT
The DNA here is from genome assembly GCF_000622305.1 of Nannospalax galili. Classification (NCBI taxonomy): domain Eukaryota; kingdom Metazoa; phylum Chordata; class Mammalia; order Rodentia; family Spalacidae; genus Nannospalax; species Nannospalax galili. The sequence continues at coordinate 2,619,736 of NW_008353027.1, forward strand.
CATAAATTCGTTTTATAGATGAATGAAAAAAATAGCACGTCCTTGTGTGATCACACCTTGTTATAATTCGGTTTTCAGTGTTTGGGTTTTAAAAATATACTTTAAAAATAATTTAAAAATTAAAATATATTCAGATACTAGCCATTTTATTAACCACTGTTAGCATTTAGACCTATGAAACATCCATATTGAAGCTACTTAATAGTTATATTTTGATAAACATTCTTATGTCCACCGAATTAAAAATACTATATTGCTGGTAAACATTTACATATCACTCGCAGTTTCTATAATATAACATTGATTTTTTTAACATTTTCCCATTACATCTCTGCATATGTGATAAGGATCATGATGCTCCTTGGTGTCTTTTATTGAGATTGGCAGAAATTACATAGGACTTATATGAATTATTACTTTGCAGATGTAGACTTTCTACTGATTTTAGTCAGATAACTATAAGTAAAACTTGTGTGGTTGTAAATGGTGTGTGTAAGTATACTGTGCTCATCCTTATGGAATCAGGCTGTAGTTCAGAGCTATTTCATAAAAAATTTAAAACCCTTTTTAATTTTAACCATTATTTTTACTGTATTTCTTCCCATTATATTTACATAGTTTTGCTATATGTGAATCTGCATAATTCATAGTTAGAAATTTTAATATTCAGCTAGGCCAATGTCTATGAAAAGTATTATCAGGTTGGTTTTTAAAAAGAAATTTATGATTGTTGTGTGTCGTTGGGTGGTGTGTGGCTGTGTGATCAGAGAGTGATGTTGTGGAGTTATTTCTTCTTTCCACCCTCATGTGATCAGGTCAGCAGGCTTCAGGGACAATGCTTTACCTGTTGGGCCTTTTTACCCATCAGGGATTTTTTTTTTTTTTTGGTATGTGCTCAAAAGTATATTTGCCATTGGATTTCTTTTTAAAATATTCTGAGCAGATTGTTAATGTTACGCATTTGAGAAATCAAAATAAATGATTTTAGGGTCTTTAAAATCTTTGAACTTTATACCAAGGTACTCAGGATTTTTTTTTTTTTTTTCTTAAAAATATTTACTACAAAGAACTGAACAGCAGAACAATTCAAGCTGGGCATGGTGGCACATGCTTTTGATCCCAGCATTCAGGAGGTAGAGACAGGAGGATCTCTGAGTTTCAGGCCAGCTGGGGCTACATAGTGAGACCCCCATCTCAAAAACAAAGCCAAAAATTCAGTTGCTATGAAATAAAGATATATATATAGATATATATGTAAAAGGAACACAAATTAGACTCTATAGGCCTTATTATATATGTAAATTGTAGAGCACATTAAATTAGGCAGGGGTCTCTCCCTCCTGGAGTGCTTAGATCACATGCACACATCCACACCTAGTTTTATGTGGTATTTAGTATTTTTTTTTAAAGCTCATGCATGCTAGGCAAGCATTCTGTTATTGAGCTATATATACATAGATCCCCATCTCCTATAATGACTTAAGAATCCAAAGCAAAGGGCAAAAGTGTGTCCCAGATGAAGTATAACTATTCCTGGTCCAGGGTCTTACTGAGCCGAATTCATCAACTAGAATACAATTTTGTAAGTGCTAACAACTAATAGTCCTATCAACTTCTTTACATTAGCAAGTATTTTAAAAAATGCAACTATAATCAGATTGTAGGTGTTTTAGTTCCCTAGAAAAGGTTACTGGCAGATTTTTTTGAAATACAAGTTCTTAATAAGAGTTAAACATGATGGAAGAATGTATAGGAATTCCATGATAATTAAATATTGGGCATTTTCTGGAAAAGGACAGTGTTACACAATAACCTGTTAATATTTGCTAATTATGTAAGTTTTTCTTTATATAGGTCTTGATTTTGATTTCTTTTTTAAAAAATATTATTTTTATTTTATGTGTATGAGTGTTTTGTCTGCATATGCGTCGGTGTACCTGTGTTGTGCAATGTGGAGGTGAGAAGAGGGCATCGGATCCTGTGTAACTGGTTTACAGATGGTTGTTAGCTGCCATGTGGGTGCTGGGAATCGAACCTGGGTCCTCTGCAGGAGCAGCCAGTGCTCTTAACTGCTGAATGAGTTCTCCAGCCCCTTGGTATTGATTTCTAAAGTCTTTATCTCACCTAAGAAAATAGGATCAGTTGAATATAACAGAATCAGTTCTTACTGATGTCTTAGCTTATTTGCATGATAGTTTCTCATATATTGTGTGTATGTATATTTGGAATTCCTTGCAGTGGAGTATTACATAAAGCATTTTAATATAAACATTTGCTTCATAATTTCTGTAAGAATTTTTCCAAAGGAAAAGAGTAATTTCAGAATGACTATAATTAAGCTACTATTACACAGTAGACTACAATATTTATTTATTGGTTTTGAGATCATCACTTACTTTTCAATTATTGGTATTTTATTCTTATTCCTTATTTTTCATTCATATTTTCATCTTCATGAATAATAATGTAATTGTCTACATTGTAATGGTTTTATATGTTTCATGTTCTTTTTATTGCTTGGTTTAGAAAATATCTCAAAGAGTAATGGAAACAGAAGAAATAAAAATAGTTATGATTGAGTGAATTAGTTACTCTTCTGTTGCTGTGATAAAACACCATGACCAAGGCAACTTGTAGAAGGAAGTGTTTATTTGGCTTATGGTTCCAGAGGGATAGGAGTCATCATGCGAGGGGAAGCATGGCATAAAGCAGCTGGAGCAGAAAGCTGAGGGCTCACATCTTCAAGCAGTCACAGAAAGCAGAGAAACTGGAAAGAGAACAAGGCTAAGAACTCAAAGCCCGCCTCCCCAAGGCTGCAGCTCCTAACCCTCTGCAAACAGCGCCACCAGCTGAGCCACGTGTGAGCTTCTTGGAGATGTTCTCATGGAAACCACTATGCTGCAGATAATGATACATACACACCTGAAATCCCAGCACTTCTGTGACATACACACCTGAAATCCCAGCACTTCTGTGGAGGTTGAGGCAGAAGGATCAAGAGTTCAAGATCAGTCGGGCTGGAGCGATGGCCTAGCGATGAAGGGCACATGCTGCTCCTCCACAGGACCCGAATTTGATTCCCAGCACTCAACGTCCCAGCTGCTTGGCTCACAGCAGCCTGTAACTCTAGCACTGCACTCATGCACAAACCCAACATGCGACACACACATATACACATAATTTAAAAAAATAAAGAAAATAGTTCAAGATCAAGTTCAATGTCAGCCTGGGCTACAGCTTGTAACAAACAGACAAGAAATAAAAATAACTATAATAATGAATTTAAAAGCGTTACTAAAATTGTTACATATTTAGAGATGACTAGTATTTACATAATTTTTTCATTATTTTATGTGTACGAGTATATTGTCTGCATGCATGTAAGTGCACCTGTATTGTACATTCTCCTCAGAGATCAGAAGAGGGCCTTGGATTCTCCTGGAACTGGAGTTATAAATGTTTTTTAGCTACTATGTGGATGCTGGGACTTGAACCTGGCTCCTCTGGAAGAGCAGCCAGTGTTCTTAACTGCTGAGCCATCTCTCCAGCCCAGAGATGACTAATATTTAAATATATGAAACATTTTAATATTGTACCCAAGTTAATCAACAGTTCATTTCTACATCGTTCCAATATTTTGGGGCTGGAGAGATAGTTTAGTGATTAAGACCATTTGCTGCTCTTATAGAGGACCTAAGTTCGGCTCCCTGGACCCATAACAGGGTGACTCACAATCACCTCTAACTCCAGCAGGGGCCTGGATAACCTCTTCTGGCCTACATAGGCATCCCCATACAGTGGCATACACTCACAGACACCCCCCACCACACACACACACACACACACACACACACTCACACACACACACACACACACTCACACATAAATTCCTTTTAAAAAGGCATTTGAAATAATTAAAAATATTTAGGCTGGGGATGGTGGCGCATACCTTTAATCATTCACATTTGTGAGGCAGAGGCAGGCAGCTCTCTATGAGTTTGAGGCCAGCTTGGTCTATATAGCAAGTTCCAGGGCATGCATCCAGGGCAACATAGTGAGACCCTGTCTCAAAACAGACAAATCAATATTAATAATTTATGAGGACTCCATTATGTTCATATTTAAGGGCTTTTCCTAATGTTATGTTGTTAACCACATTTAACTTTCATTTTTTTTCCCAGTCTTTTTGAGACAGGGTCTCCCTGTAGCCCCAGCTGGCCTGGAACTCAGTATGTAGATGAGGCTGGCCTTGAACTCATAGAGATCCGCCTGCCTCTGCCTCCCAAGTGCTGATATTAAAGGTGTGCACCACCACACCTGACTTTCATGATTATGTTTTTCACATGATGAATATATGTGATTTATTTTTCTCAAAGGCTATTTAAAATGCATTTTTTCCCCCTTCTTGTGCTAAGAATCAAACTGTGAGCCTCAGGCGCACTAGGCACACTCTGCACCACAGAGTTAAGCCTCCAGCATCAACACCAGTTTAAAAAAAATATTTCACTACATGTGATAGCTTGTCCTGTTATCCCAGAATTGAGACAGGAGAATCTTAAGTTTGAGGCCAGACTGGGCTACATAGTGAAACTCTGTCTAAAAAAAAGTTTCTAATTTACTAAAATTTTAAGGTGATTTTTCTTAGTTGACCAATTCAGAAAATGGGCAAACAGAAATCCTTTAGAGGTATATAGTCATAAAATCACATTTGAAATAATTTCAAGTACCATCTGTGAATCTTTAATGTAGCACTAAAGATGCTGAATATTTTCTTTTTGATTTTGAAGTCAACTCAAAATTTAAAAAGATGCCAAAAGGTGGGTGCCAGAACCCCTGGAACTGGTGTTATGGACGGTTGTGCACGACCATTTGGGTGCTGGGAATGAAACCTGGGTCCTCTATAAGAACAGCCTTAACTGCCTCAAATTAATCTTTTAATGAACAACAAGTTGGATGATCATCTGATGATCGTTACCCTTCTGTAATATGTAAATGTGTGATAGTTCAGAATTAACTTTCAAAATAAGATTTCTAGATAACTGATAGACTTGGTCTTACATTTCTTTCTATAATTAGTTATAAACCAAAGTAATAATACCTAATGCTTTAGGTTCCTTTGAAGGATAGTGGTAATAAAATTTCCTAGTTAGTATGTGTTGAATAAACAAACTAAAATGTAAACTGGTATTTGACAAAATGAAATAAATTGTTTTCTGTAGCCTAAACTCAGGGTTGAAATCAAATTGAGCTTGTTTTTGATGAATAGTCTTTAAAATTTGTTAAAATATGTTTTATAATATTGATAGCTTAACTTTTATTGCAGTAAACTATAAAGCTTTTTATCATAGTTTTATGATAGAGACTATTAATATCATGTGACATACCCATAGTCCCAGCTACTTCAGAGGGTGAGGTAGGACGATCACAGGAGCCTAGAAGTTTGAGCCTATCCTAGGCAACATGAGACCCTATCTAAAAAATGAAATAAATAAGTTGTCGGAAGTATCAGGCATAGACTGAGGCTTGGAAATAATTTCAGCATATAAATTGTACTGTGGGCTTTTTACCTGTTTTTTTCAGGTAAGCATATAGTATCAATGCTCTATTAATAATTGTTTCTTTGTGAGACTAGAACATAGTGTATGGAATTGTGTAGACTCTGGTTAAATTGACCAGCATTCAAATCCTAGTTCATTAGCTATCTGTGGGCAAAGGAAGTTGTTTTGTCAGTGTCATGGAAGCAGGGGGACTAATAGAGTACTCTGTATATGGGTATTGTGAGGATTAAGTGTTACTACAAATGTGACACACTGAACAGAGCTTGGTGAATGGAAAGGACTCAGCAGTTATTGTTCATAGTGTGGTATAGTAAGGGAAAAAGAATTGGAAGTGAGCATTTGGGGTCCTTTGTGCCACTTGGTGGTTTCTATCCTTTGGCTAGTCACTTCCTGGTAATTTCAGTGCTCACACAATTAAAATTCTGGTTGCTAATATCTTTCCCATTTTAGAGGATTAAGATCAGACATTGACATATCATATGTGAAAACAAAGACTACAAGAATGCCAGATTATAGTGTTGACGCTTA
>NW_008353027.1:2625889-2628410 GCF_000622305.1 Nannospalax galili
TAGACCAGGCTGGCCTTGAACTCACAGAGATCTGCCTGCCTCTGCCTCCCAAGTGCTGGGATTAGTGCTATATTTTTAAAAATGCATATATTTTTATTTTGTGTGTATGAGTATATTGCCTGCATGTGTGTAAGTGCACCTGTGTCATGCAGTACCCATGGAGGTCAAAAGAGGGCGTTAGATCCCTGGAATTGGAGTTATAGACCGTTGCTAGTTGCTGTGTGGGTGCTGAGAACTGAACCCGGGTCTTCTGCAAGGGCAGCCGGTGCTCTTAACTGCTGAGTCATCTCTCCAGCCCCTATCTACTGCTATGTTTTTATGAATACTTCCACTATATATGGTTGCTAGAATTTTCAAGATATTAAGCTTATGTTATGAATTTAATTTTTTTGTTTCATCAGTGCTATTGAACTACAATTTTATGTATTCAGTAACATTTACCAATTAAATGTATATAGATGAGTTTTTACAAACTCTGTAGCTACCATTCATCTCATAATGTGGAGCATTTCACCATTTCCAGAAGTTCTCCTTTGCCCATTTACAGTCACTTTTAAAGAGGTTCAGCTGACCACTATTCATCACAGTGTCATCTCAACTGGTTAACTGACCTGATGGCTTTAACTTTGTCACAGATAAGATTACATGCAGTTCAGTATGTTTTATCAAATAAAGTCCAAATTGAGTTCCAGTTTTTCCTTAGGTTTTTTTCTTTTTTAAATTTTTTATTTATTATTTTTATTTTATGTGTATGAGTGTGTTGCCTGCACGTATATGAGTGCACCCGTGTTGTGCAGTGCAGCGGAGGTCAGAAGAGGGCTTCGGATTCCCCGGACCTGGAGTTAAGGATGGTTCGCAGCCGCCATGTGGGTGCAGTCAGTGCTCTTAACTGCTGAGCCATCTCTCCAGCCCCAGGTTTTTTTTCTTTAGTTATTTCTTCCTGGAAATTACCCTTATAGGAGTAGCTCTTGTGCTTGGGAGGGATTAATTTGTATGTATTTCACTAATCTTTAGTGTTAATTTCACTTATTCTTATGGTACTTTTTCATACAATATAAACACATTGCTCACCTACAGGTCATAATTAGGCTTATTGATACTCATACTGAATCAAGAAGGTCCTTGATTCGTAGACAGGTATTTACTTAAAAAAATGAATACTCTAGAAAAATTATGTGTTTTTTTTTGTTTCAATAATCCTTATTAGTTACTAAATATAGGGCACTCTTGGATGACATATGCAAGGATTCTGCTTTCTGGCTTTCTCTGTACTTTTTGCTTTTAAATTTTGGCACACTTTGGGGTTGAAGAAATTGATTAGTGAGATCAGAGTCTCACTTGTCTTGCAAACATGAGAACCTGAGTTTGGATCCCAGCACTTCCTTAAAAAGCCAGGCATGATCTTGTGCACCTTTAAGGCCAGCGTTGCAGGATCCCTGGGGCTTGCTGGCCCCCACCAGCTTAGCTCCAGGTTCAGATAAGAGATCCTGTCTCAAATAAGGGGGGGAGTGACAAAGGAGGACACCACACGTCTTTTCTCTGTCCTCTGTGTATTTACACAGAGGTGTGCACAGTAACACACATACATGTGCATCCACCACATTCACACATGTGCCTACACACAAATTTGTTTTTGTTTTTGTTTGCTTTGTTTTGTTTCTCTCCCCCCCCTCTCTGCTCTTTGGTTACAAAGTAGAATTATGAGCCTCTACTAATTTTATTTGGGAATAACTATGATAAAAAGCAAATCTTAGGTCATGCATAGTAGGTCATTCCTGTAATCCCAGAACTTGGGAGTTTGAGGCCTGCCTTGGATACATAGTTTTCGACATGCTTATGATGATACCTAGTGATTTCCAGTCTAGCCTGAGCTACAGAGTAAAACCCTGCCCATAAAACCAAAACAATACAAACAAAAAAAGTTTTTTAAAAAATTTTGAGCTAAATACAGTGGGTTCTCAATAGTCTTTTTGAGTTTGTTTTTTGAGATCAATAATCTTTTTAAATATAGTTTTCAGATTTCATGTAGAGAAACTTACCTTTGTCAATGCTCAAAATCATACTAATTTATTGTGATACTAACAGTGTACTTTGTTTTTACCAGTTGCTTTAAGTCTTTGGTTATAATATTGTACTTTTAAATACCAAAATTAAATTGTTTTTTGTCTTTTTGAGGCAAAGTCTCCCTGTAGCTCCAGCTAGCCTGGAACTCACTTTGTAGACCAGGGTGGCATCAAACTAATAGAGATCCGCCTGCCTCTGCCTCCCAAGTGCTGGGATTACAGGCATGTGCCACCACGCCCGGCTCCCAAAATTAAATTTTAATCTTAAAGTTTTACTCTATTTTATTTTAAAGTATCATTGGTTAGCTAATCACCTTAAATTTTTTGTTTACACTTAACAGTTTGTGCTGTAGAATGTAAAGGTTTTGTATAAATTTCAAATGTCTTTACTTTGGCCAAACTTGTTCATTTCTTTCCTTAACTTTGCAACTTAAATCCTTGGACTATTAACAATAGTG
>NW_008353027.1:2628555-2632019 GCF_000622305.1 Nannospalax galili
GCATAGAAACACTGATGCTTGCCAAGTAATTATGCTTTTCAGAAACTAATTAGTTTGAATATTACACATACCTAACATAGTTCAGTGTTAGTCATCAATTTTAAAAGTAAATTAATGTTTGTCAGTTTTAACAAGGAAAGGAAAACTTCCTTTTTAGAATTGGTTAAAACTATAGCAAAAAATTTGTCGACTTTATTCTTTTAGCTCTCTGATAAAAAAATGTTTAGTTGGTTACTAGATCTAGGGACCTGTGGATTTGCATGTTTGCCCCTTTAGCTGTTTCCTCCCTCACTATTGAATGGTGAGGAATTTGTGCCCTTTGGCTCATGTTGCAGGCCCACTTGATTAAACCAGAGAAGCCAAGGTCAGGACTATTCATTGCTTATCTTTTCCTGGAGTTGCTTGTAAATCCTGTTTTCTGTTCTGGAAAAAAATAAAACCCATATGAGGGAGAACATATGTTCCTGGAGTTACTTGTAAATCCTGTTTTCTGTTCTGGAAAAAAAATAAAACCCAAACCTACTCTTTCTATTAGATTTATAGCCTAGGGTATTAAAATGGATATAGTAGTTGATGTTTAATTGTGACTCCACATAAGTTAATTTTACTATTTGATCAGTGTTTCATTGGTTTTCATTTTATTTGATGTATGTAATTTTATTTAAATATGCTGTCTTTTGATATATAGTATAAGTATTCTGTTGATCGTAAAAAGCATGTTGATAAAATGTATGTACCTTCTTAAGTATAGTAATTTTTTAAAGAAAATTGAATTAATTTGATATGTTTAATTTCTAGCATTTATACAAACTTTTAAACTTGTCTCATTCCATGTTAACACAAGTTTATGAACTATGCCAATAGTGGCATAAAAATTTTACATCTACACTCAGATTTAAACAAACACAAAACACTTTGTTCTTATCTTAGCATCCCTTGAAAGTATACAGCTCTAGTTCAGGACCTCAGGACCACCCATCACCCTGGACATTGGATACTCCTATTTATTCAAGAGGTTTGTAAAGTAGCTGTGTCCTAGTGGGGGATGGGTATGCATCTTTGTAGGGAATTATAATTAGGTGACTTTACTCCTAACAAAAGTATCGACATTGCTTATAAACTGCAGAATTTTGTTGCTTATAAATTGGACTGCTTTTACTATTAACCACAGTCTATTACAGCTTTTTGACTTGCAGGCCCCACCCATTGGCCTTGATGCTTAATAGCAAATTTTTGTTTCTTTTTGATTACTTATTATGACTTCCCTTTCAGTTAGTCAGCAGTGGGCTGAAGTGAATCTTAGATGTCAAAGGAAATGTCAAAGTTATAAGTATAGGAACTGTTTTTGTGCCTCTTAATTTCACTTGTTACTTGTTTTGAGTGATTGTATCTTATTTTGTATCCAGGCTGTTGTTTGGAGACCAAAACTTTTTATTATTTAATAGATTTCTGAAATAGTGCTTTAAGAAATAACTATTGAAGCTGGAGAGATGACCCAGAAGTTGCTGTTCTTGCAGAGGACCAAGGTTGGGTTCTCAGGACTCCCATGGTAGCTAACAACTGTCCTTAACTCCAGTTCCAGGGAATCTGACCCTCTTCTGGTCTCTGTGGGCACAAGGCACTCACATGGTACACATCATACGTGGAGGCAAAATTTTCATACACATTATACGATGTGTATGGTGTAGGAGGGTCAGAGAACAACGTTGTGGAGTCAGTGCTCTCCTACCACACTGATGTGGATTCCTGGCACTGAAATAAGGTGGCAAGGCTTGTGTGGTAAGTGCCTTTACCTCCTTAGCCATCTTGCTGCCCCTAAAATAATTCATTTCGAAAAAAAGATTAAAAAAATTTTTTTCTATGTATGAATGTTTTGCCTGCGTGCATGTGTGTGTATCATGTGAGTGCCTGGTGCCTGTGGAGGCCAGAAGAGGGTATTAAATCCCCTGGAAGTGGAGTTAACAGAGTTGTGAACTACCATGTGAGAGCTGGGAACTGCACCTGGGTCCTCTGCCAGAGTAGCTCATGCTCTTAACCATTTGAGCTATTTCTTCAGCCCCTTAAAAAGTACTTTTCATTCCAGCATATTTCTGTTTCTAGCAGTTATCTTTTTTTTTTTTTTTTTTTTTTGGTCTTTTTGAAGCAGGGTCTCCCTGTAACCCCAGCTGTCCTGGAACTCACTATGTAGACCAGGCTGGTCTTGAACTCACAGAGATCCGCCTGCCTCTGCCTCCCAAGTGCTGGGACTACAGGCGTGCGCCACCACGCCCGGCTTTGTATTTTTTTTCTTTTTTTAAATTATTTTATGTGTATGAGTGTATTGCCTGTATGTGTGTAAGTGCACCAGTGTCATGCAGTGCCCACAGAGGTCAGAAGAAGGCATCAGATCCCCTCTTAACTGCCATGTGGGTGATGTGAATAGAACTCAGGTCCTTTGGGAGAATAGTCAGTGCTCTTAATCTCTGAGCCATCTCTCCAACCTGCAGTTATCTTTTAATACCATTTGAAGTTTCTAAGTTGTAACTTATAATGTAAGGAAAATAGTTGATAGGAAACAATTTATGTGTGTATATATTCTTGTTTTCTTATTTATTTTTTTGAGTCAAAGTCTCACTATGTAACCCTGGCTGGCCTAGAACTCACTATGTAGGCCAAGCTGGTCTCAAAGTCATAGAGATCCCCTTGCCTCTTCTCCCTGGTGAATACTGGGGTTGAAGGCATGCATCATTATTGTGCCTGGCTTCTCACCTCTTAGTAAGCATAATGTAACTAGTTGTTTTGAGAGAATGCTGCCTTTGTATATCAATATCAACATTTCATTTTGGAGTTAAAAGAGAATAACTGCTAGTTCTAATATGGTGGTTTATTTATGATGTTATAATTTGCTATGAATTAAATACTTAATCTTTGAAGTTGTTTTGGTCTGTACTTAAATTACAGTTCTGGTGCTTGAATTGTGTTTTAATAAACAATATCACTATACTGATGAAAAATGAATAAAATATCCAAATAATACCCAAATAATGAGTAAAATTAGTGAAACAATAATTTCCTAAGAGGTATCCTTTGATTTAAATTTTTTTAAATACATTTTTAAAACGTGTTATTCTTTGGCACATGCTATTTATGTGTAAGTAGATACTTTTAAAGACTTCCAATATGTAATTTTCTGTTAAAGTATTTTATTTCAATAAAGTATGTTAGGCTACTGTTAAAAAAGCCCATGTGACCCCTGAGGAACAGATCCTCAAACGACCTTAAGAGTAAAAATAAATTGGTTTATCTGTACTGACTGTATGGCCTTACACACCCTAAAGGAAAGTATAACCAAAGATTAAAGGGGCCAATATAATTTCATAAGAGTCCATATGTATAACTAAAGGCTACATAACAAGTAACAATGCCAGATAGGAGATACCTTCTTTTGAGTTGTTGGCCAGGGTGGCCAAAGGGACTCTCAGATA
>NW_008353027.1:2632038-2643484 GCF_000622305.1 Nannospalax galili
TGAACAGCAGACCCCAATCTTATCTAAAGGAATATTGACAACTGATTACTGCTAGATGAGGAACAGCTGACTCTCCTAAAACAAATTCCTCCAAATAGGCTGACTAGATTCACCAGAAGGGCAAGCAGTAGGGAATGGCTGGGGGTACCAACAACATAGCAGACAGTAGCAGGGATATCAGTGTATAAGAGCTCTAGTGGGGGGAGGGAGGCTGTGGGAGGGTGCTATCTGGGAAGTGGGTGTAAAAAAAATTAATTAAAAAAAATAAATAAGTTAAAAAAATTACTCCTTGCATTGTCACACCTGTAGATATTAAAATGCAATGTCGTTTGGTCATGTGATTTTGTTATCAGTTCATGAGAACTTAATCTGATTTATAAATTTTTTCATTTTTTAGGATAAGAAAAAATGAAGTATGCTTTGTGATATAAAAACCACTTTAAACATTAAATGAAATATTTGTTAGGCTATATATAAAGGTTGCGTGTCTGTTATTAACTAGATTGTCAATTTTTCAAAAACTAGGATCTGAGGTAAACTTTTTAATTAATGCAATGGTCCATGATTTCATTAACATTAAAAGTAAGTGATCGTTCTTTTTGTGTGGCCTTTACAGTGTTTCAGCTTCTGTTTACTTAATTATATTATCATAGAATTATATATTTTTTGGGGGGTGCTTGGCTTTTAATAATAGCCTAATAGTAAAAAAAACATCTTTGGACTGGAGAGATGACTCAGCTGTTGAGAGCACCAGCTGCTCTTGCAGAGGACCCGAGTTTGATTTCCAGCACCCATGTTGGTGGCTCACGACTGCCTGTAACTCTAGCTTCAGGGGATTCAATGCCTCAGGCCTTTACCAGCACCCACACTCATGTACACATAATACATACATAACACACACGTATCCATATAATTAAGAGTGAAGTAGATCTTAAAAATATGACTAAAACAAATCTTAGTGTTATAACAAGAAGTGATTTAAGAGAAAGAGAGACCGTTTGATAGATACAGGTAGGTACGGAGTTGTGTTTTCAGTGAAATGCCTTCTTTAGTCACACTAGCAACTACAGTGAGGGTTGGCCAGGTTGCAGCTTATTGGTAAATGCAGGCGTCCAGGAAACAAAGGGAATTCCCTTTATATCTATTCCCAAGGGGGTAGGTGTTCTAAGGTATGGCTTTATTTACTACGGGATACTTGACATGGAGCAAGGGGTGTTTGGAAGACTGTCTTATTAAGTGATGACTACTTTTCCATCCTATTCTCCTTTGGTCGCTATTAAGCCATTAGTATTCCTGTTAGTAATTCAGAATTTGAGACTTAGTGTTAAATGTATATTTAAAATCTCATCATTGAGTCATACTTTCAGAGTAGATTTTAATAGAAGATAATTCATTGTTTTAATTTATGCTTTCAGTTTTAAAAATTTAAGTTAAAAAAAAGTTACCTAATTTACTAATTTATTTCACTGTTCCCCAATTATTCCCTTATGATACATCATCATTATATGACCTGTCACCAGGAATTATTAGTTTTGAATGATGTCTTTCCTAGTCTCCTTCTCTCTGCCTATCCCTGTTCCACTTCAGGAAGGAGGCCTGAGGCCCCAACTCTAAGAGATACTGGAAAAAGCAATCACTCAGCTAGAAGTGTCTGTCTTCAGCAGAAGTGCCATTCCTTAAGAAGAGGTTAACAACAGATAACACGAGTTTTAGAATTCTAAATTAATTTGGAATTTACTTTTCACACAGCTGGTTATTGGTATTATGAATCAAGGAGTCTAAATTGTATGTTTAGGCCTTGTGAACTCAAATATGATCTTTTAACTCTTCCCCTTATGGGTTTGGTTCAATCTTGTATGTCTCTTTTAAAGACTGTGGTCAGTTATTTCCCTAACATTAAAGAGGAGAGTGAGTTCTTAAGTAAATTGAATGGCTAGGTAGTTTTACAATTCTTATACTCCAGTACTTCCCAAATTGCCAAAGAAAATATGCATGAATGCTTTGCTCTGTATCATCATTGGTTCTCTAAAGATAATATTTATGGGTCTAGCATATTTGTATCAGCAAGGCTTTTGAAACCACAGGTTTGTAAAATAGGCCACCAATGAAAATGAACTGATACGGATAGTGCTAGAAATATCTTAATTATTTACATCCTCAGAGTCAAGAGAGTCTGTTTACGACATTGATTTTTTTTTTCCAGGATGAATAAGAAAATGCAGATTCAGTGTCATCAGGCTTGACACTTGATGGCAGTGTTACGAGTGCTGAAAGGCCCAATACAGATATTGCTGCTAAGCTTCTCTTCCTCCCAAACATCTGTATGCATTTTGTTAGATCTACAGTTCTTCTTGACCCCTAGTTTGCAAACTTAGCCAACATAGTCCTGTAATTTTACAGTCAACTTAAACAAGATTTTAGAAGTCATAATTTATTTGTTACTGGGAAATTGAGGTTTTCTCTCTCGGGTTCTCAGTCTTGTTAATAGAAGAATTTAGAAAGAGACTCGGAAGCTTGAGGAGAAGAAGGGAGGAGAGCTTCAGAGAAAGTAACAAAGCCCAGAGCGTCAGGGAAAGCATGCCTAGGCTTCGGCCCTCATCCTAAAGAAAAAGATAGAAGGAAAGTAAAAACTATGGTTTTCTGAGTTACTCAGAAAAGCGGGAAAGCTCTGCAGTGCTTTATTATATACTGCAGTGTAGTATATAATGGAAGCTTTGCAAGTGGTTACATGGGGGAGGAGTTTCTGGGAAGGATAAGAACATTACCTCATTAAGGTGATAATTTTCCTCCTTAGCATGTCTTCCATTCAGTCACCTTTCCTGTGGGTAGTGGACTCCTGGTCAGGTGATTGACAGACCCACTGAATTACCTCTTAAGAGGAGACAATACCAGAATGTCATTTTTCTACCCAGAGTCAGAGCTATTCCATTCTTTGGACCAAGAGGTTTAAGGGGTGACAAAGCTTCTGTTTACCTTTCTGGTATCACCAGAGAGGGCCCAAAGCCCACCGTGGGGGTTCATCCTTAATAGCCTGTAAGTCTACTAAAACATTTTGAAATTTGAAAATATTACCTCCTTATGGGGCAATATGAAAATATAACAGAGTCTAGTAGATTTAAGGTAATAGAAAGATGTAAGTGTGTAAATTGCCTTTTAACAATATCATTTAAAAAATTCAGTTAGATTACAATTTTGTGCTCTTCACTTTTGGTTCAAAACCCTTTCTGTATTTATTTTGTTCTATTGTTTCTTAATTATTATTTCTCTCTGTCTCTGTCTCTGTCTCTGTCTCTCTCTCTCTGTGTGTGTGTGTGTGTGTGTGTGTGTGTGTGTGTGTGTGATGCGCACATACCATTGCCCTTGTGTGGAAGGTAGAGGTAGTTTTCTCTTTCCTCTATGTTGGTCTTAGGGATTGAACTCAGGTCATCAGGCTTGGCAACTAGTGCCTTTACCTACAATGAAGTACACTGGTTATAGATATATAGGATCAGTAGGAGGTCAGAATACAGGACAGGAAATAACAGCACAGAGATACCTTGGCAGGACTGAGACAATTTTGCATTTATAGTTAAATTAAAGCTCGATAGTAGCCAGAGTAACTTGTCTGTATTCCTGTCAGTTGTAATCATCTAGGGGAAAGAAGGTGTTCTAAAATCTATATTAGTCCTAGTGGCTCAGCTCTAAAATATATAAGCAACAAGTTAATCTATATATCTATATCTGTATATATATTTATTTAGGGAGAGGGAGAGAGAGGGAGGGAGAGACAGAGAGACACAGACAGAAAGATAGGCTGGGTCTTACTATGTACACCTGGCAGCCTTGAACTCATAGAGAGCCACCTGCCTCTGCCTCCTAATTTTAACTGCTTGTTAACAATTACCACAACTACCAACCCCTAGGCATAGATAACAGTTTGCCACCAAACAGCAAATGATTCCTAATGACCACCCAAAGCTGCTGCTCTAACCTCAGCTCTACCAAGGCTTGTTCTGCCAATATGATGATCCTTAAACTACAGCCAGTCCATATTATTTGATCATGATGTCACTCATGAACAATACAATCATGTCATGTAACTTATACAGAGTACTTTTATATGCCAAGTACTGTACATTTTTAAATTATTTTTTATTATTGCATTTTTCCAACTCTGAAAGAAAGGTAAAATTATTGTCCCTATTTTACCAATGAAGAAAAGTAGTCATAGAATTGCTAATTGCCTAATTTCACACAATTTGGTGAGTAGAACGATTCCAGAGCAGTGCGCTTACATTTCTGGGTTTCTGCTACATTTGACAATTTTAATTTTATATTCGTGTGCTTGCTTTGTGCTAGGTTTTGGAGGCTTAATTTTGAACAAAAAGCTGGAGGTGGACTGGGGAAGATGGCTCAGTATGTAAAGTGCTTGCTGAGCTGATGACTTGAGTTTGGATCCCCAGCACCCACATCAAAAGCCAAGTGTTACAGCCCCGGGGGGTTGGAGGGCTCAGAGATAAGCGGATCCCTAGAGTTAAATGGCTGGCCAGTCTGGCTGCTTACCAGCTCCAGATTTAATTAGAGAACCTCTCTCAAAACATAAGGTGAAAGCAGGGCAGGGTGGCACATGCCTTTCATCCCAGCACTCTGGAGGAAGAGGCAGGCTGATCTCTGAGTTCAAGGCCAGCCTGGTCTACACAGAGAGATTTCCAGGTCAGTCAGGGCTGCATAGTGATACCCTATCTCTAGAAGGTGGAGAGCCACTGAGGAACATACTCAACAGTGGGCCTCTGGCTTCTGCACATACATGTACACATGTATGTACATGTATACACATACCCAGCCATCCCCTCCCACCCAAAGAAAAAATTTCCCTTGTATCTTAAAGAACAGTCAGAGAGGTAGAAAATTCAGCCAAATGTCAAAATAAAATGAAAACTATTATAGGTTAATGAAGAGAAATTATACTGTCCTGTGAGTGTGTGATGGTGAGGGACCTAAACTAGTCATTGCTCTCTTTGAGTTCCAGGCCACCCGGTTGACATAGCGAGTTCTAGGCCAGCCAGGGCTAGTGAGACTCTTAAAAAACCAAAAAGAAAAAGAAAGCCTCTGTGGTAGTGGTGGTGGAGAATAACATTTGTGATAAGGGATAAAGAGAAGATTTCTTAGACATCCAAGTGTTTATGATCTGATTTGATCTTTTTTTTTTTCGGTCTTTTTGAGACAGGGTCTCCCTGTAGCCCCAGCTGGCCTGGAACTTGCTATGTAGACCAGGCTGGCCTCGAACTCACAGAGATCTGCCTGCCTCTGCCTCCCAAGTGCTGGATTAAAGGCTACCACACCCGGCTTGATCTACTTTTTATGCTTTTCTTCTCAAGGTTCTTATTTAAATCAGTTGCATTGTCAAGTGAGACCTGCCATTCTGTGACCCTACCTCTTCCATTTGCATAAGCAGTATTACCTTTAGACTCAGTTTCTTCCTAAATGCGCTTTGGAAATTGTTTCTATCCTTTAAAACCACCATTTCTTTATTTCTTTTAAATTAAAGGTAACCACACCCGGCTTGATCTACTTTTTATGCTTTCCTTCTCATGGTTCTTATTTAAATCAGTTGCATTGTCAAGTGAGACCTGCCATTTTGTGACCCTACCTCTTCCATTTGCATAAGCAGTATCACCTTTAGACTCAGTTTCTTCCTGAATGCACTTTGGAAATTGTTTCTATCCTTTAAAACCACCATTTCTTTATTTCTTTTATTATTTTGCTGGAATTGCTTAATTCTTAACAAATTCAAAAACTCTAGAAATACTGCTTTTTATAAACTTCCTTCAGTTTTGTGTTCATGTGTCTTTTATTAGATAGTCATCTCTGATTTGTGTCTCTTTTTGAGATGTGGTCTTCCTATATATAAGGTGTATGTTTCTCACTGTTCCCACGATTTACATGATTACAGGTGAGTACCACCATGTCCAACTTCTCAAAAATTTTCTTGAAATATTTTCTTGAATATTTTCTTGAAGGTATAATGCACTAGGAATTTTTTTCCCTGTCTTTTCACTGGATAAAATGATACACTCCAATGGACTTTCATATGAACACTTGAAAATTGCCCTGTTCTTTTTTCTTCTTCCCTTAGAGACAAGAGTTATGCAATTTGGGAGTCTTTTAGATAGACCCACTGAAGGGGTACTCCAGTTGCCTCACCCTGCGTCCCTGTTCAGCATGAAAGAAGCCAGAGTGGTTGGCGTCCCTATTCTCTATTGGCAATTTGGGTAACGCCTTTAGTGGATGGCGTGATAAGAATAGGAGGTAGGAATTGGCTAGGCAGTTAGGATAAAAAGACCCGAAAGAAATGTAGCCAGTTTCTTGGCTAAAAGTCAAAATGTCCTTGGGCCTGTTAGCAACATACTCTGTTCCAAAGGCCAAAAATGTCAAAAGTATTTGGGAGCTAGTCTCTAATCCCTAAAGGATTTTAGGGTTACCTCTTCAGAGGAGGGAATGTTGGAGGGGAGGGAATGGGCATGGATTTGACAAAACACCTTATATGCATGTATGAAATTCTCAATTGTTTGTGTTAAAAAAAAAAGATACACATCATAGGAAACTAACAAGATTGACATTGTCCAAGAGAACGTGTATGAATTCCTCTTGCTTTAGAAATCTAGTATTTGATTTCCTTTTAACATTATTCTTGCTTGTTAATTATGCATTTAATGATATAGAATAATCTTTGGATTTGGAGACTGAGAACGCTTTGGCTTCTAGTTTTTGTTGTTGTTGTTTTAACAAAAAGTGGTGGCTTCTGTGTTGTCATTATTACAGTAGTTTACTACTAAGTATCTGAAGTTTACTGGAGGTGAAGAACCTATATTCTAATTCTACTTGTAAGTCCAGAGAACATTGAAGTAGATGTTCAAATGATGTTTGTAAATATAATTGTCACCAGTAAACTGTATATAAAGTTATAATAATATAAATGTAAACAGTGGGGACTGTGGACTTGGAGATTATGGGTTTGAATCCAGGGCGTGGTGTATACTGGATGTTTGAATGTTACCAAATCACTTTATCTCGGATTGTCTCTCTATGGACTTTAGATAGGAATTTTCATTCTATAGGTTTGTGAGTATAAGAGGTGACATATTTTTAGGTTTCTAGTCCAGTGCCTTGAAAGGAGAATAAGAATCCTGTCTTTTTTTATGTATATTAATTTGTGTATGCTACAGTTAATATAACAGAGATATATGTATGTGGATGTATATGTTGTATGTATAAGGAGTTACAGAACCAAAAGTTAATTTCATTAGCAGACAAATACAGTTTAACCACACCTACAAAATGAGATTTAATGAACAAAATATAGAAATACGTACCATGGCCTGAGGTGTGTGTATCTGGGTGGTATCATGTTTGCCCAGCGTATCAGTCTTAAGTATATGACATTCTCCTGTTGACTGTTGTAAATACAGGTGCAGGAATGAGATTTAAATTTGCCTGTTTCATTGGAAGACAGCAGGTAATTACATTATACTATTAATGAGTAATAGTCCTTTCACTTTTCTGATTCTTACTTTCTGTGCTATATTCTCAATCTCTTGTATGTATATTGAGTATCAGTCTGGAGGATAGGACTAGGCCTCACCTGTCTCAGTTTCAGCCTTTCCAAAAAGTTTTGCTTCTCAGATATGAAAGCTTAGGGCATGATTCGTATACAATCAATAGCCAAGTCCTCCTCCTCCTCCCCCTAAAAACCCCTCCTCCTCCTCTTAAATCTAAAAATGCCACAAAACTTAATATCATCTGTACTTGAAATCTTAGTGATCAAAGCAGAGCTTTGATTGACAGCTTTAGGGTCCATACCTGACAAAAAAGGTCTTGAGGTTTAGGCAAATCAGATGAAAAGAGCATTGGAATTAAAGGCAGGCATGCAATGCAATTTAATGTCAAGGTTTTCTGGAGGTGAACTTGTAGGTAGATCAGTTTCCAAAGGGAAGTAAGGTCAGGCTTTCTCTAAAGATTTAGCTTTGTGAATTTACTCAACAAATTATTATTGAACAGCTAAAATGCGACGTACAGCAGTGAGCAAAACAGAATGAAGAAATCACCTATCCTTACACACTAACTCCCACCTTTTGTGTTTCTGTTATCTGATGAAAATAAAAAAATAGGTTAGCTAGCAAACTTCAGTATAAAATGCAACATCTTTCAAAAAAATCATTTAACATTTGAATTCTGGAAATCAATCTCAAGAGTATTAGAATATGAAGAGCATGTTTTAAAAGAAGATGCTTTTGTGGAAAGAAAAAGAAAACATAACATGATACCTAAATTCTAGAGCATTCTAGTAGCACTGTTAGCAGAGAGAAACATAAGTTAATAATCTGCAGTAGAATTTCTCAACCTGGGTGCATTGAGTCAGATTACACCTTTTGGACTACGTAATTCTGTGCTGTGAGGGGCTGTCCTGTTAGCAAAATCCTTAACTTGTGCTTACTAGATGCCAAGAGTATACCTCTCCGAAATGACAACCAAAAAAATCTCCCCAGACATCACTAAATGTCACCTCCACACAGGAACCTCTGATTTAGTGACTTTGGATAAAATTTTTTAATAAAATATTTCATGTTTTGTAATTAATATCTTTAACTTTCGTTTAGACACAAATATAGTAAAAATGTTTTTAGAGAATCCCAAACAGTTGGAATAAGAAATCACCAAGTTTTTAAAGATTAAGCAACAGTGGCTGGAGAAATGACTCATTGTTTAAGAGCACTTGCTCTTACAGAGAATCTGAGTTTCGTCTACTAGACCCACGTGAAGCAACTTAAAACTGCAGTAACTCTAGCTCCATGGGATTGAACGCCCTCTTTTGGCCTCCATAGGCACACACACATGTGGCGTACGCTTATACATACACATAAAATAAAAATAAAATAAATAGCTGTATGTAGCGGTGTACACATTTAATCCTAGCACTCAGGAAGCAGAAGCAGGTATATCACTGTGAGATCAAGGCCAGCCTAGAATGGTCTGCATAGCATTTTCCAGGACAGCAGGGGCTACATAGTAAGACCCTGTCCCCCAAAACCTAAAAAAATAAAATATATCCTAAAAATATATTTTAGCAACGTGGAGTTAATGCTTAATGTGAACCATTTAAAGTGTTTAAAGATTTATTTGTTTTTTGTGTATGTGAATGTTTATGTAGGTATATGTACCATGTGTGTGCTGGTGCCCACAGAGGAGAAAAGAGGGTGTCAGATCCTGTGGAACTGGAGTTACAGATGATTGTAAGCTGCTCTGTGGGTGCTGGGAACTGAACCCAGTTTCTCTGCAGCCAGTTCTCTTAACTGCTGATCAATCTCTCCAACCCCATTTTATATAATTTTTTTTTCAGTTTTAAGATATGGATGGTGTAGTTGTGATTGATACAGCCAACTTTTAAAAAATCACCCGGTATTTCCCCACCTAGGGATAACTATTGCTTGTCTTTCTGTGTATTTTCCTTTACTCTTTTTCTCCTCTTTATAACTTAAAAAAAAAAAAGTCTTTCTCAGTTGCTTTAAAAATGTTTTACACAAATGGAGAAAGTAACTTTCAATTCCCTTTGTCAGATTATTACCAATTATAAATTAGAGGAATTTAAAATTAGTCTAATGGGAAAAAAGTGTATAAATTAATTTGGAAGTTAGAAAAGGAAACTATAGGGAAACGTGCTGTGCATGTCAGTGACAGAGCCTAAATCGTACTTGCCAATTAAGTGTACATTTCTTTAACAGAGTAAACCTAACATTTTTATTTTATGTATTTTAAAATATATTTTAGACACTTAAATAATTCCACTGCTCTTAATATGTGAACCATTTAGTATTTTATTAAATTTAAATCCATGATAAATTATCATCTGGCTGGAGAAAATATCAACAGAAATATGTTAATAGTCTCTCTTCCTCCTCCCTCCTATCCTCCAGCAAGCTATGTGACCTGTACCCTACCTCCCACTCATGTGTTTATTTTCATGTGAAATTTTTTAGTTAACTTATTTCATAAGTATTTGGGTCGTTATCAAATCTTCAGCTAACTTGTAAGTGTTATAGACAAGTAATATTTTTCTCCTACCTAATAAGAATTAGATTCTGCGTCTTAGAGATTACTGTAACTTCTGAAATGGTTCAAATTCTGTCATACAGTTGTTTTTAATTCAGTAAAATATCATGAAGTAATTGTTACTAAAATTTATGTTTATACAACCCAGTGATTCTATGCATATAACCAAGGCATATTTAAGAACCTTGTGTTTGTCATACACATTGAGAGAAGCTGCACTTTATTTGAGGAAGGAAGATGTTTCATGTGGCCGCAGAGCAAGAGGGGAAAAGCACTTTGAGTCAGGAAAGTGATGCAGGCATTGTAAGGTAGAAACAGCCCTTTGATCTGGAAAATTTTATGTGACATGGGGAATTTCCAGAAGCCACTGTCAACTGTATCTTTTTAAGTTGGTATCAGAGATACAAAAATGTATAGAGTCTTTTCTGTGGTTGAAAGGCCATTTTTCCTAAATGTAACTAGCAAATGTATTTTGCATTGTGCCCTGAATTGTAGAATTTAAAAATCTGTGTTGAAAGAAATTTCCTTAATACCAAAGGAAACTACCTTCTACTGTCTTTGAGTGTTCCTTTCATTGCAGTGATTAATTCATTATGTGTTCATCCCATCCACATATATTCGTCACTTGTCAGTCCTGTGTCTTCTCTATATACCCACTGGATTAACCTTTTCATAGCCTGTCCATCTAGATTGTTTTTTCTGAACACATCCACCAGAAACAATCTACTCATAACCTGTGGCTGTTAATTTTATTCCTAGCATATATTAAAATATATGCCAAAGGCTATCATTTTCTGCTATATGTTTCATGCTATATATTTTCTTTCATTCCCCCTCCCTCCCCCTGGGTATTTGACATATTCCTGAGATATTGGCAGTCAGACTTGAGGTTGAATACAAGATCAGGCTCGGGAGCATTTACTTTTGCTGGTAAAATATGGCCTCACAGAGGCTGTAGGACAAAGCTGTCCACACTGGCAGCCTAGCCATTGTCTCCTTTGTTCTCTTATTTCCCATCTCCTCTAAAACACTGCTGTTTAAAAACCCTTCCTCACTTTTGCTCCTTGTTTTTGCCCTCTCCCCCTGTCTTAGCTTTTACCACTTCCCTTTTGCTGGTGTAAAGAGCTTCTGTAGGCGATTGATAATCTGTCTTTGTGCTTCAAAGTCTCTAACACTGACTGGTGCTGCCCGTGATCCTTGCCAGTGTCTCTTTTTAATCAATTTTTTTCTTTAGTGGAGATGCTTTTCTTAACAAAAGAAAACTAACCTAAAATTTCTATCATTTGCCTAGTGCTGCTTAGCTTGTGTCTGCTTTTCTCCTGGCCCTATTATTTTACCCTTTCTTTCTTCTTTTTTTTTT
>NW_008353027.1:2645179-2649714 GCF_000622305.1 Nannospalax galili
CTAACTCAAGATTGATATATGTTGTTGGTAAGGGAAGCTGAAAGTTGGTCAGGGTAGGTTAATAAAGCTAAACACTGAGGAAGAAAAACAATAATAAATAAAATACTTTCCTGTTTCACTAGTAGCTTTTTTAGCTTGTGTCTGCTTTTCTCCTGGCCCTATTATTTTACCCCTTTCTTTTATTTTTTATTTATTTATTTATTTTGGTCTTTTTGAGGCAGGGTCTTCCTGTAGCCAGCTGGCCTGGAACTCACAATGTAGACCAGTCTGGCCTTGAATTCACAGAGCTCCGCCTGCCTCTGCCTCCCAAGTGCTGGGAATGCGCCACCATGCCCGGCTTATTTTACCCTTTTATTATAAACATTTTAAATTCTTGGCCTTCACTTAATCGGACTTCCTTTTAGAATCAGCAAGATTTGCATGAAGCAGGTACCCCAGTTGTCGGGTAGAATGGAGTTAAATATACTTTCCAGAAAATCCGTATACTGAAGCAATGACCCTAGGGGTCCTTCCCTCCCTCCTTTCCTCCCTTCCTTTCTCCCTCCCATCCTTCCTCCCTCTCTTCCACCTTCTGCTCCCCAGGAAATATGTTAGATGCTTAGGATACAGGGTTGTGGGTCTAGCTCAGTAGTAGAGCACTTAGTCTAACACATGCTTGGTCCAGGGCTAATTCAGAATAGGCTAATAGAGGTGGAGGGAGCAGGGTGTGACCACTCATTTAGAATCAAATTAGTCACGCGTAATAGTGAAGAACTAATTCGTTGTAATTCATGGATGCTTAGTGGTTCTAGCTAATTTGAATACTTGCATAATTCTGCTTATAAAGCTGTTACCTATTCAAATAAAGACAAATAGTACAAATAAAAATGAGTATAATTCTTTCATAAGTCTTGTTGACTTTCCATATAAAACCGAAGGAAAGAAATTCCAATATGTTTCAAAGGGAATCATGCTGTTGAAAATTGTGCAAAGATACTCAGGAATGCAAGAGAGTTGGTTGTTGCCTATTTTAGAAAGATGCTTTTAAAAAAACATATCAAGCTTTGTTATACTTAGATACTGAATTTGAAAAGAAAATGTTTTAGGTCATGAACAAGTTTGAGCAGCCAAGCTAATGAGAATACTAGGTTATAAAAACTGATGAATATTTATAAAACTGGCTAGACTGTATTATAATATCCTTTAGACATTACATGAAGGTGTTTATACATAAGTGATATTTGAAATAGGACTATTGTGGGAAATAGGAGTTAATTCAAATGTCCTTTACTTCACTGATGAGATTAGGTTTCATAACAGGTTTCATAAACAAGTAGCTCTTGTGGTATTATTCCTAAGTGGTCTGTAAAATAAAGAAGTACTTCTTATTTAATGAATGTGGAAAATTCTTGCTTATGTAAAATTCAGCCGATTTCTTCATTTAATATATAACTTCCCAGTGCCTTATCCTGTTTTTGCTATTGATCTCTAAATTAGGGACTCAGGATGTACTTTTCATACTTATTGAATATTGGTCTCTTGCTTCCCCCACCTGCCTTTCTAAAATCATCTCATGGGACTTAGTTCTTTAGAGGAAAGCACTGGGTAATTCCTGGTTGATGGCCAGTAATTGCCTGTTTATCAATATCAGCATCTTTACTGGGGCAAGAGAGATGGCTCAGTGGTTTAAGAAAAGCACTGGCTGCTCTTGCATAGGACATGGGTTCAGTTCCCAACACACACATATGCAAGAGAGTTGGTTGTTGCCTATTTTAGAAAGATGCTTTTAAAAAAACATATCAAGCTTTGTTATACTTAGATACTGAATTTGAAAAGAAAAATGTTTTAGGTTATGGACAAATTTGAGCAGCCAAGCTAATGAGAATATTAGGTTATAAAAACTGATGAATATTTATAAAACTGGCTAGACTGTATTATAAGAGGCTAGTGAAAGTGAGGCAGTTGAGGAGGTGGGGTGTTTGGCCTTTTACCTCCTTATAATTTGGCAAGATAGTAATCAGAATATTTTTACTGTAGTTAGTTCCTCTGAAGTATATTGGGGATGGTACATGCAGGCAAAACACTCATACACACAAAATAAAAATTAATTAAAAAATAAAAAAGGTATAAAAAGTATCTTTACGGTTTAGCACATAGTGGAGAAAAGTAGGATGACAAAGATAGAAGATTCTACTCGATTCGATGTGTGTATACTGTTGGTTCCAGAGGGTGAGAGGGGGTGAAAATGTATAGATAACTATATTTCTTTTTTCTTTTTCAGTCTTAGAACTCACTCTGTAGACCACTGGCCTTGAACTCACAGAGATCTGCCTGCCTCAGCCTCCAGAGTGCTGGGAATGGTGGCAAATGTCCCCAAGGCAGGTTTCATAAACAGATAGCTCTTGTGGTATTATTTCTAAGTGGTCTGTAAAATAAAGAAGTATTTCTTATTTAATAAATGTGGGACATTCTTGCTTGTGTAAAATTCAACCTATTTCTTCATTTAATATATAACTTCCCAGTGCCTTATCCTATTTTTGCTATTGATCTCTAAATTAGGGACTCAGGATGTACTTTTCATACTTATTGAATATTGGTTTCTTGCTTCCCCCACCTCACTTTCTCAAATCGTCTCATGGGACTTAGTTCTTTAGAGGAAAGCACTGAGTAATTCCTGGTTGATGGTCAGTAATTGCCTGTTTATTAATATCAACATCTTTACTGGGGCAAGAGAGATGGCTCAGTGGTTAAGAAAAGCACTGGCTGCTCTCGCATTGGACATGGGTTCAGTTCCCAACACACACATGACAACTAAGAACCATCCTTAACTCCTGTTCTATGGGACCTGTCGCCCTCAAATGGCCTCTGCAGGACTGTAAAGTGAAGGTAAAACAAAAAACAAAAAGATCCCCACTCGTCCCAAACTAAAAGCAATGTAGAGATAGATGTGAGGAAACTCAAGAAAGAAGGACTAATGGTAAAAAGTACACATGTTTGAACATGGAAAGCTTATCTTCCTTTATATGTGTGTTTATATACTTATTGATATGCAGACAAAACACTCATACACACAAAATAAAACTTAATTAATTAAAAAATAAAAAAGGTATAAAAAGTATCTTTACGGTTTAGCACAAAAATTTATTTAGAATATAAGTGCGTGAAACAATGAATTGTCAAAATATATGAACTAATGAATGGAACTGAAAGTTAAAAAACTAAAAACCAACTTAAAATGGCTTCAGCTTAGATATAAAGGGATACCTCTTACTGACGTGTGTATTGAATCATATTAAAATAAATATTAACACATACATACTACAGGAAATACTTAAATAAAAATGTGTTTAGGAATTTGTGGAGTCTTGAAGCATCTCAGCAAGAGAGTGTTAAAGAGAATTCACTAGGATTTGTATTATGTTGGGTGATTTGGGGAGAGGGTCAAAGAAGCAGGTGCTAGTTCAGGTTTGGATACCATTAGAAAGCAGAAGTAATTCTCTGGGTATCTTCACAGTTCTTATCTAGAAAGCAAAAATAGAGTGAGCCAATATCAGATTGGTAAGAAAGCAGCCATATTAGCTAGAAAAGAGATTGTGAGCATTTTTTGGTTTAAACAGTGTTCTTGGTTTTGTTTCTGTTCGGATCAGGTTGCAGAGTGGTCTTCTCTAATGTGGGTGTTCTCTGAAATAGTTGATGATAAGAGAGAACTCTGGGACCTAACTGACAGTGCCAGGCCAGCTCCCTGCTGTGGGGTTACCTGTTGTCTTTCTCAGTATGTGACAGTGATAAGTAAAGAAGAAAATTGAACAAAAGCTTGATGGCAGAGAAGAAATGTTGGATGTTAATAGGATAGAAGACTGTAGAAGTCTGTATGTAGTTGGGATTCAAAGAAAGTCATTAAGGGAGGGTTTCTGGAGGGGCAGGTAAGAAAATACCAGTTGGGGCATGATTGTAATTGATAAACTTGGAATGTAGTTGAGGTGGATTCCTGAACCAGTTTGTAGCGTGATGAAATTAGTGCTTATGGTCAAAACTTCCTTTTAAAATATCTAAAAATGCCTTTAAGAAACCTTGCATATAAGTACTTCAAATAACTTGATTTTTCTCTAGCATGTTCTGTCCATTTACTTTTTAATTTTAACTTTTTTTTTATGCTAGGGATCAAATCCATAGTCTCATGTGTACTAGGCAAGCACTTTACTACTGAGCTACACCCTGAACCCCATCTATATTTTTATATAGTTGTAACTATAATTTTATATTCTGATAATAGAGATAAAAGAAGAGAAAAAAATTTGATCCCTGCACAAAGATAAAATTGACCTGTATCTGTTTAATCACACTTTCTCAGTTAGGTAGTGGATTAGAAGAGTATGAACAGAAATATTTAACACCCAGCAATGTTACTTCTCCAAGATATCCTGAAAATTGTGATGTACACCAGAAGGCTAAAATAATAAAGGATTTTCAGGCTGAAATATTTGACATTTGGTTAAAAGAGTAAATAATAATTATAAAGGTAGAATTTCCAAAAAGACAAAAAAAAAAAAAAAAAA
>NW_008353027.1:2649802-2651576 GCF_000622305.1 Nannospalax galili
GTTGGTTGGTTGATTGAAAAATATAAATCACATGTCAGAAGGTCAAGCTGGCATTGCTTTAAAAAAAAAAAAAAAAAAAAAAAAAGGTAGAATTTCTAGTGGCAACAAGTTCACATACTGAAATCAGAAATCATAACCTACACGTGGTGGGGTTCTTAACCCATAAAAATTAATCTGAGCACATAAGTGAAGACTGA
The DNA here is from genome assembly GCF_000622305.1 of Nannospalax galili. Taxonomy (NCBI): domain Eukaryota; kingdom Metazoa; phylum Chordata; class Mammalia; order Rodentia; family Spalacidae; genus Nannospalax; species Nannospalax galili. Next base: position 2,650,000 of record NW_008353027.1, read on the forward strand.
TATTTCTGGGATTTTATTGCCCAGTGCCCCGAGTGGTGACAGCGCTACCCATCGGAAGGAACAATAGCCTTTCATCATGAATTTAATCCCTTCTACTTGATGTGATTGTCTTCCCTTTAGATGCTTCCAAAAATATTGTCTTATTCCACAGTAATAGAACTGAGCAGAGAAATGTTCATGGGAGAAGCTTGATTGTTGGAAGATTGGTTTAAACTTAAAAAAAATTATTTAATAACCACATCATTAGAAGAAGCATTTCATTACAGCATTAACATATTCAATAACCATTTCCAGAGCTAAGATGCATCTCTTTAGTTGAATTAATACAGTTACACAATATTGAACTCAGTATAAACCCTATAAGACATAAAATTGAATGAGGTTTTAACTTTAAAAGAGGTCTCCATTTCATTTTACAATATACTGTTTCGTACAGAAAAACTCATTTTTATTGCTACTAAAACTTAGATGTTTGCACATGTGTCTCTAATCTGTATGTATCTGATTATTGTTAATCACAGTCGGTTATTTTCTGAGATTCTTGGCACCTGAGCATGGATATAAAATCTTCAGGTAGATTTTAGTGGTAATGGTGTTCACCTTTACTAATTAACATGAAGCAAATTTTTATGCTTCTTCCTCAAATATAACTCATTTTAAAAAATTTGTTGGTTCTTTTGTGTGTATTTCATATAGAACATCCCAAACAATCATATTTATCTATATACCCACATCCCAAATGGCACCCTCCCATAGCCTCCCCACCCCACTGGAACCCATATACTCTGTAATCCCTGTTACTGTCCACTGTGTTGTCAGCACCCCCAGCTATTCCCCGGTGCTTGTCCATCTGCTGAATCTAGTCAGCCTATCTAGAGTTCCTTGTTTTTAGGAAGACCAGCTCTTCCTTATCTAGCAACAATCGGTTGCCAATATTCCTTTAGATAAGATTGGAGTCTGCTGTGCATTTTCCAGTTCTATGCTGGGTTACTGTCTGGGAGTCTCTTGGGCTACCCTGGCCAACAACTTGAAGGTATCTCCTGTCTCGCATTGTTTCTTGTTAGGTAGCCTTTAGCTATACACATGGACTCTTAAAGAATTATATTGATCCCTTTAATCTTTGGTTATACTTTTCTTTTGGGTGTTTAAGACCCTACAGTTGGCCTAGATAAACCAATTTATTTTTACTCTTAAGGCCATTTGAGGATCTGTTCCTCAGGGGTCACATGGGCTTTGGAGGAGCTCCTGGCTCCTTTCTTTTACCAGTTCCATCTATGTGAAGGAAAGTCAAAGGTCCTGCTCGGCCATGCCTGGCTTCACTTGGAAGCATGGAAGAAATGTTTCCTCTGTGTTGACCCTCCTCTTTGTAGACTGGACACTGGTTCAAGTCCATTTGGTGGGGCCTCCTCGGCCTCCTAGATCAAGAGGACAGGTGACTCACTGCAGTTACAGGATATTATGAGAAATGCTCATAGTCCCCTGGAACTTAGTCAACCTAGGAGGGCAAGAAGCAAAAACTGTCCTTTATGTCCCTCTGACCAAATTAGTATAGGCTTCAAAGTATGGCTGTTAAACAT
>NW_008353027.1:2652093-2653286 GCF_000622305.1 Nannospalax galili
TCTTTCAGGTTCTTTCTTTTCCTTTACCTCCCTGTTTCCTTTCCATTATCCTGGTTCCTATAGTTATGTCTGGATACATACTCACTTATCAGGGTTTGGTTCTAGGATCCACATATGAAGGAGAACATATGTCGATTTTTTTTCTGAGTCTGTGTTACTTCACTTAGTACAACGTTTCTAGTTCCATCCATTTACCTGCAAATTTTATGATTTTATCTTTCTTTACTGCTGAGTAAAACTCAATTGTATAAATGAACCACATTTTCATTATCCACACATCAGTTGAGGGACACTTAGGTTGCTTCCATCTCTTAGCTATTGTGAAAAGAGTAGCAACAAACATGGATGTACAAGTGTCTCTGCAATGAGATGAGTTCTTTGGTTATATGCCAAGGAGTGGTATAACTGGGTTAAATGGTTGGTTCATTTTTAGGTTTTTAAGAGTTCTCCAGACTCCTTTCCACAGGGGTTAAACAAGTTTGCAGCCCCACCAGCAGTGGATGAGTGTTTCCCTTTCTCCATGTGATGGTTTGAATGAAAATGTCCCCCATAGGCTCCAAATATTTGGACATTTTGTCCCCAGATGGTGGCACTGTTTTGGGAGGTTTTAGAAGGTGTGGCTATCCTGGAGGAAGCATGTCACTGGGAGTGGGCTTAGAGAGTTCTAAGCCTTGTCTGATCTCCAGTTACTCTTTTGCTTCCTGTGCCTGCTGGAAGATGTAGAGCTTGGCTTCAGCTTCTGCTCTGGCCACCATGCCTCCACCACCCCCCCCACCATGATGGACTGTAATTCCCCTGGAACCCTAAACTCAAACTCTTCCTTCTACAAATTGCTTGGGTCAGTGTTTCTATCACAGAAACAGAAAAGTGACTAATACACTCCACATCCTCTCCAACCTTTGGTATCATTTCCCTTGATCTTAGCCAGTCTGACTGGGGTCAGATGAAATCTTAAAGTAGTTTTAGTCTGCATTTTCCTAATGGCTAATTATGTTGAGCAGCTTTTAGATGCTTCTTAGCCATCTTTATTTCTTTTGAGAACTCTGTTTAGCTCCTTAGCCCATTTTTTAATTGGGTGACATCCTTTCTTGATTCTTTGCTTTTTGAATTTGTTATATAGTCTGGATGTTAACCTCTGGCAGATGTGTTGCTGGTGAAGATTTTCTCCCATTCTGTGGGTTTTCTCTTCACTT
>NW_008353027.1:2653329-2668986 GCF_000622305.1 Nannospalax galili
CTGATTCCTATAGTTATAGCTGGATACATGTTCACTTAAAAGGATTTAGTGCTAGGATCCACATATGAGGGAGAACATCTGCCATCTTTTTTTTTTTTTTTCCTGAGTCTGTGTTACTTTACACCTATATGTTGTAGGTTATTGCCAATGTTTTATTCTTACAGTTTCAGAGTTTCAGGCTTCACATTGAATTCTTTGATCCATTTGGAGTTGACTTTTGTGCAAGGTGAAAGATAGGGGTTTAGTTTCATTCTTCTACAGGTGGAGATCCAGTTTTGCCAGCACCATTTGCTGAACATGCTGCCTTTCCTCCAATGAATATTCTTGGCCCCTTTGTCAAATATCAGGTGGCTGAAATTGCATGTACTCATATTTAGGTCTTCAATTTTGTTCTATTGATCTACAGGTCTATTTTTGTGCCAGTACCATGTTATTCTTTTAACTATAGCTCTGTAATACAGTTTAAAATCTGGTATAGTAATCCCCCAGCACTGTTCTTAGTGCTCAGGGTTGCTTTGGCTATCTGAGGTCTTTTGTGCTTCCATATAAATCTTAGGATGGTTTTTTCCATTTCTGTGAAGAATATCATGGGGATTTTGATTGACATTGCATTGAATCTATAAATGGCTTTTGGTAGGATGGTCATTTTCACAATATTAATTCTTCCAATCCATGTGCATGGGAGGTCCTTCCATCTTCTGATGTCTTCTGCAATCTCTTTCTTTAAGGATTTAAACTTTTCATTATAGAAGTCTTTAATGTCCTTGGTCAGGTTTTTCCCACAATATTTCTCACAGAATGCTTATTATTGGTATACAGAAAGAGTACAGACTTTTGTAGAATCATTTTGTAATATGCCACTTTACTGAACATGTTAATAATTTCTAGGAGTTTTCTGGGAATTTTTGGCATCTCTTAGGTATAATGTCATATCATCTGAAAAAAGGGATAATACGATCTCTTCTTTTCCAATTAGTACTCCTTTAACTTCCTTCTCTTATCTTACTGCTCTTGCAAGAATTTCAAGTACTATGTTAAAAAGGAGTGGAGATTTTAATGGGAATGCTTCCATTTTTTTTTCTCCATTTAGAATGATGTTGGATGTGGGTTTGTTGTATATGGCTTTAATTTTGTTGAGGTATGTTCCCTCCAGTCCAATTCCCTCTAGGACTTTGAACATAAATGCATGTTGAATTTTGTCAAAGGCCTTCTCTGCATCTATTGAGATGACCATGTGGTTCTTGTCTTTGAGTCCATTTATATTATTTATGATGTTTATTGACTTAGGTATATAGAACCATCCCTGTATCTCTCAAATAAAGCCGACTTGATCATGGTGGATGATCTTTATGATGCATGTCTGTATGCGTTTGCAAGTATTTTATTGAGAATTTTTGCATCTATGTTCATTAAGGATATGGGCCTATAGTTTTGTTTTTTGGTTGTATCTTTACCTGGCTTTGGTTTTAGAGTGATGATGGCTTCATAGAAGTAATGTGGAAGTTCTCCCTCCATTCTTATCTTTTTGAACAAATTAAGTAGTATTGGATGTAGATCTTCTTTAAGTGTCTGGTAGAATTCGGCTGTAAATCTGTCTGGTTCTGGGTTTTTTTAGGTGGGAGGTTTTGTGTTACTGTTTCACTTTCCTTGTGTGTTATGGGTCTCTTTAAGCTGTTGATCTCTTCTTGGTTCAGTTTTGTGGTTCTCATACTTTTAGATACCCGTTCATTTCTTTTAGGTTTTCAAATTTAGTAGCGTATAGGTTTTTAAAGTATTCCCTTATAATGTTCTGGTTCTTTTTGTGTCTGTTGTGATGTTTCCCTTTCATCTTTGATTTTGATTAGGAGGTGCTCTTTCTTTCTTTTGGTTAACTGGGCTGTCAATCTTTTTATCTTTTCAAAGAACCAGCTTTGGATTTGTTGGTTCTTTGTATTGTTTTCTTTGTTTCAATTTTATTAATTTCTGCTCTGATTTTTGTTATTTCTTCTTGTCTGCTGGGTTTGGGTTTCATTTATTGTTGCTTTTCAGGTGTCTTAAGTTGCAATGTTAAGTCATTTATTTGTGTTCTTTCCGATTTTTTGATGTAGGCACTTAGAGCTATACACTTCCCTCAAAGGACCACTTTCAGCGTGTCTTAGATGTTTTGTTGTATTGTACTGTCCTTTTCATTTAGTTCCAGGAATACTTTTATTCCTTTCTTAATTTCTCTTTTGACCCATTCATCATTCAGGAGTGTGTTGTTTAATCTCCATGTGTTCATGTGGTGACTAGGGCTTTTTCCGATGTTGGTTATAAGCTTCATTGCATTGTGGTCTGAGAGAATGTATGGAATTATTTCAATCTTTTTGTGTTTGTTGAGGTTTGTTTTGTGCCCCCACTATATAGTCAGTTTTGGAGAAAGTTCCGTGGGGCGCTGAGTTGAAAGTATATTCTTTTGTGCTTGGGTGGAATATTTGGTAGATGTCTGTTAGGCCCATCTGATGTATGATATTGTTTAATTCAGATGTCTCTCTGTTAATTCTCTGCCCTGTTGACCTATCTAATGGTGACAATGGGGTATTGAAGTCCCCTACTACTAATGAGTTGGAATTAATCTGGGACTTAAAGTCCTGTAGTCCTGTTTTTATGAAGTTGTGTGCACCAGAGTTTGGTGGATATATAATATATTACATAATTGTAATATCTTCTTGGTTTATTGTTCCTTTTATTAGAACAAAGTGGCCCTCTTTATCGCTTCTGATTAGTTTTAGCTTAAAGTCTATTTTATCAGATATTAGAATTGCAAGTAGTTTAAAGACTATTTTTTTCAGATATTAGAATTGCAACACCTGCTCTTAGTACCATTTACTTGGTATATTTTTTCCGTCCTTTCACCTTAAGGTAGTACCTGCCTTTGAAAGTGAGATGAATTTCTTGTAGATAAGAAAAAGTTGGGTTTTGTTTCTTAATTCATCCAGCTAGTCTGTGTCTTTTGACTGGGGAGTTCAGTCCATTAATATTTAAAGTTATTAATGAAAGTTGTGTATTGATTCCTGTCAGTTTTATTTCTGTTCACATTCTGGATGTAGCTGTGCATTTCCATAGTTATACCTTCATTGAGTTTCTTTCTGTAACCCCTTGGTAGTAGTCATTTCTTTCTTTAGCTCTTTGTTTTTTGTTTTGTTTTTTTGTTTTTAAATATATATTTTTAAAAAATATTTTAGAAGAAGCATTTCATTACAGATTTAACATACTCAATAGCACCTCTTTCTCTTCAGCTCTTTGTATTGCTTCAAGAACTCTCTGGGGGGCTGGTTTTGTGGACATGAATTCTTTTAGCCTGTTTATGTCATGGAAGATTTTTCTTTTGTAGCTGTGCATTTCCATAGTTATACCTTCATTAAGTTTCTTTCCGTACCCTTTGGGTATAGTCATTCCTTTCTTCAACTCTTTGTATTGCTTCAAGACCTTTCTAAAATGCTGATTTTGTGGACATGAATTCTTTCAGCCTATTTATGTCATGGAAGATTATATAGACACTTTGGCTGGGTAAAGTAATCTGGGTTGGCATGTGTGGTCAGTTAGAACTGGCAATACTTTGGTCTAGGCCCTTCTGGCTTTTATTGTTTGCACTGAAAAGTCCACCGTAATTCTGAAGGGTTTTTCTTTATATTTGACTTGTTTTTCTTTTGCTGCTTTCAGTATTCTCTCTTTGTTCTGTACATTTAGTGTTTTTACTATGATGTGCCATGGAGAATTTCTTTTCTGGTCCTGTCTATTTGGTGTTGTATGTGCTTCTTGTATTTGTATGGGCATGTCTTCCTTTAATTTTGGGAAATTTTCTTCTACAATTCTGTTGAAGATCTGGTTCATACCATATCCCAAGATCCTTCTCCTTCCTGTATGTCTATGGTTCATAAGTTTGGTCTTTTTATGGTGTCACACAATACCTGCATATTCCATTCTTGTGTTTTTTTTAATTTTTCCTAATCTTTGCTTGAGTGATGAGTGATCGGATTTTTACAGTGTCACACAATTCCTGCATATTCCTTTCTTGTCTTTTCTTAAATTTTTCATAATCTTTGCTTGAGTGGTCCATTTTGTCCACTTTATTTTAATTTTTCCTAATCTTTGCTTGAGTGATCTAATTCATCCACTTTATCGTCTAGTCTTGATATTCTGTTTTCTTTTATCCTGTTGGTGTGGCTTTCTCCTGTTGTTTCTAATTGGCTTACTGAGTGATTCACTTCCTTTTTCATTTCATCCTGAGTATTCTTCATTATTTCTAACTGTTTTCTGAATTCATTCAGAAGTTTATCACTGTCTTCTTTCAGTTTTTTTATTTCTTTGTGTGTTCTTTAAATTCACTGAATTCTTTTATCTTGTTTATAATTGGTCTTTTGAGTTCCATGTCCTGTGTTATCTTTAGGTGGTTCTCATTGTGCTCCTCTAGAGGACTGTTGGTACTGGTGGGGACATATTATTTTGGTTTTTTATGTTATTTTTCTCTGTGACTTTGACATGTGGATTTCTTTTGTAGTTTCTGATTCTTGTATGAGATTCAAGCCTCCCTTTGTTGAGTTTTGGTCTGCTTCTTTTTGTAAACCCTATTTGCCTTTGTGGTTTACTTGTCGGGTGTGAAAACCTGGTTGGTCTAGGCTTCAGGCTCTTTCTTTTGGTTTTATACTGGAGTGGCCAAATTGCTTTTATCTTGCTGTTCAGGAGTTCCCACAGAGACCCAAGTCAGATGAGGATCATATGCTCTCGGGCTTTTTCCTAAGGTCTGGATCTCTCTAGGAAAGATGCTGGCCTCAGGAATTTGAGGGCTGGGCTGGCCTGGGAGCAGGGCCCAGGAAAGATGCTGACCCTAGGAAGCTGGTGGCTTGCTGCCCAGGCCTGCAAAGGGAGGGTGGGGATGAAAAGAGGCCTGAGGGCTCCTGGGGACTACAGGGTGGAATCCGGTTGGTCTGGATGCAAAGGATCAGGAAGCATTTGGGATTCTGGCCTAAGAGGTCAGTCCAGGGGTCTGGGGTGGCAAGACAAGAAATGGGCCAGTACCCAGGCTAGGAGGAGAGATGGGGTGGAGGACCTGGGAGGGTATAGAGGGTGGGGGCATCAAGGCACAGTCAAGGCACTACCAAACTTACCCAGGAAAGCTGCTGGCTCCAGGAAGCTGTGGGGTTGGGCTGCCCAGAGATGCAAAGGGAGATGGGAATAGGAAGAGACCCCGAGAGCTCTCAGGGACTAGAGGGAGGAGTTGGGTTGGTCTGCATGCAAAGGATCAGGAAGCATTAGTGAGTTTGGGCCAAGAATTGAGTCCAGAGGTCTGGGGTGCCAAGACAGGAAATGTGCCAGTCCCCTGCTATGAGGAGAGATGGGATGGGGGAGCTGGGAGGGTGAATGAGGCTGGGGAGTCAAGGCCTATTTGGTTTATACTTTTTTTTTTTTTTTTTTTTTTTTTTTTTTTGAGACAGGGTCTCCCTGTAGCCCCAGCTGTCCAGGAACTCACTATGTAGACCAGGCTGGCATTGAAGTTACAGAGATCCGCCTGCCTCTGCTTCCCAAGTGCTGGGATTAAAGGCATGTGCTAGGTTTATACTATTTTATGCAATGAAATTAAGTAATTTTGTTGTCCCTCTTTATTTTTTTATTTTTATTTTTTTTTGGTCTTTTTGAGTCAGGGCCTCCCTGTAGCCCTGTCTGGCCTGGAAGTTGCTATATAGACCAGGCCGGCCTTGATATCACAGAATTATGCCTGCCTCTGCCTCCCGAGTGCTAGGATTAAAGATGTGTGCCACCATATCTGGCACCCTTTTATTTATTTTAATTAAAAATGTTTTTGATTTCACACATTTGTATAATGAATTTTAGTTATTTTCACCCCTCCACAATTTGTTTTAATCCTGAGCAGAATAGCTTTAGACAAAATGCATAGTATAGGTCAAACCATAGTCTAAAACAGCACTAAAATAAACATGCTGAATTCATGATCCACATTTAAAAGAAGTATTTCATAGTAGTAAACTTCACCAGAGAAAAAGCCTTGAAGTAATTGAAGTTTGTAGCAATCAAGTTTAACTTATATAATTGAAATTCTGAGACTTCATTTCAGTCATAAAGCATAAAGTTCAACTAAGAAAGGTATAAAATTTTGCATTATTATCATCATTTCATTTAGATTTTCAGTGTTAGACTCAGTATAGCTTTTATTGTTGTAGTATAGATAATTCTTTTTTAATTAAAAAATTTATTATTTTTATTTTATGTGTATGAGTGTATTGCCTGTATATATGTAAGTGCACCCATGTCATGCAATGCCCACAGAAGTCAGAAGAGGGCATTGATCCCCTCTTCTTGATTTTTGTTGTATTTTATTATTATTAAGACCATTATTAACAGGTGCTTGCAGTTTGTTGACTTTTTTGAAGAAATCAAGTTGTAAACTTTTATTACAAATTAAAAATGATATTCTTAAAAATCTCAACCTGACCAGATGTGAAACAACTTAAAAACCTTTAAAAGTGTATTGAGAAAAACCAGGATTTTTTTAAAAATGTGTTTTTTATTACCAAAAAGAGACATCTTTAGGTAAAAATAATAAAAACCCCAGGCTGCATAGATAATGCAGATAGTGCTAATGGAGTTAGGACAGTTGTTAGCTGCCATGTGGGTGCTGGGAATCAAACCCAGGTTCTCTGCAAGAGCAACCAGTGTTCTTAACTGCTGAGCCATCTCTCCAGCCCAAGCTGTCCATTCTTATTAAAATGTTTAGAAGACTTCTGGGTAGCTGTGATGGTTGGTTTTTAATGGCAACTTGGCCACAAGTTAGAATCACCTGTATAGGGAACCTCACCTGAGGAACTGTCCTAGTTTCTTTAATTCACATGTGAAGACTCACCCCAAATGTGGGTGGAAGCTTCTGGTAGCAGCACAGATCAAAAGGGGCATGGTGGAAATATTTTTCTTGTTTTGCCTTCCTTCTCACTGTCAAGTTGGTTTATCTTGCTGCTGCTGCTGCTGCTCGTTCCTTTCCTGACATCGGAGCCAGTGAGTCCTGACCTTTTTCACTGACTGAGGACCAGTTGTTGTTCAGGAACCCTCCAGTTTTTGATGCCAGAGGACTGCTGAGGCACCCAGTCCTATGGACGGAGGAACTACCACGATCTTGGTCTCTTCAGTTTAGGACAACCACTATGGGACTCTTCTGGCTGTAGAGGTGACCACCCAGCCGCAACTACCAGTTTCTCAGCCTCTTGGGTATGATTCAGCTGTTGCTACAATTTTGAACTCAGGACTGCTGCTGCAGACACAGAAGCAGAGTGGGCCTGGGCCCTTGGCTGATCATATCCACACCCCGGAACACCCGGTTTTCTGGGACCACGAAGGTGGCCTCAGATCCCCTTGTCCCTGTCCCCATTCCTCCCCTATCCCTGTTCCCTTCCATGCCTCACTGTCACCGTCTCCCACCATGGCTCTTAAGAGAATCCATAAGGAATTGAATGACCTGGCAAGAGTTCCTCCAGCCCAGTGTTCAGCAGGCCCTTTTGGAGAGAATATGTTTCATCGGCAAGCTCCAATACTTGGGGCCAAGTGACAGCCCCTATCAGGGTGGAGTATTTTTCTTGACAGTTCATTTCCCAACAGATTACCCCTTCAAACCACCAAAGGTTGCATTTACAACAAGAATTTATCATCCAAATATTAACAGTAATGGCAGCTTTTGCCCGGATGTGCTGTCACAGTGGTCTCCAGCACTATTTCAAAAGTACTTTTGCTCATCTGTTCTCCATTGTGTGATTCCAATCCAGATGATCCTTTAGAGCCTGAGATTGCTGTCATCTACAAAACAGAGAAAAGTACAACAGGATTCCTTGGAAATGGAAGCAGAAGTATGCTATGTAATTAAATAAATTATTGGATAACCTCTACAAATATAGAACTCTGAAAAAATGTTTTTGAAGTAAAGCTGATTTTATATATACATATATATTTATATTTATTATTTATATATATATTCTCTGTATAGTTTTTTCTTCTGTCAGTTCTGCTCTTCTAGAGAACCCTGAATAATATAAATTGTGGTGGTAGGCGTAGGATACTGCTTTGATGAACCTGTCCATGCTATTTGTTGGGAGGATTGTGGAGAATTTGGAACTTTGGGTTGGAAAAACCATGAAGTGCTTGGCTTAGTGAGCCATTGTGTGGGAGCTTGGACAAAAGCCATTGATGGAGGCCTAGCTTTTGAACTTTGAGAGGAGTCCCCTCAAAGACCATCCAAGCTATTTGTGTGCTGTTTTGAATTGAGAATCTATAGCTTCTGGTTGACTAAGACTGAAGAATCAGCTGTGATTAGCAAGAGACTAGCCTCACTAACAGCTGTCCAAAACTCTAGTTTTAGGGGATCTGACACCTTCTGACCTCTGTGGGCATTGCACAACATGGGTGCACATATATATACTCATATACATAAAATAAAAATAGTAAATAAAGAGGCTGGAGAGATGGCTCAGTGGTTAAGAGCACTGACTGCTCTTGCAGAGGACCTGGGTTCGATTCCCAGCACCCACATGGCGGCTTTGAACCATCCTTAACTCCAGTTCCAGGGGAATCTGAAGCCCTTTTCTGACCGTGGCATTGCAGGACATGGGTGCACTCACATACATGCCGGCAATACACTCATACACATAAAAAAAAAAAAAAAAAAAAAATGCAATTGAACTACATTGCATAGCCTTTGTTCTAATAAAAAAACAAACAAAAGAGATTACGTTCACTGTTGAATTAATACAATTAATACAATATTGAACTCAGTATAAGCCCTGTAGGACATAAAATTGAATGAGTTTTTAACCTTTAAAAAAGATCTCCATTTCGTTTGAGGATATATTGTTCCTTGCAGAAAGATTCATTGTTTTTGCTATTAACACTGAGATGTTGGCACATGCATCTCTAATCTGTCTGTATCTGATTATTTCTAGTTATAATCGGTTGTACTTGGATCATTGGAGCCTGTGTATGCCTATAAAGTCATCAGGTAGATTTCAATGGTAATGTTTATCACCTCTACCAATTAACATGATGTAAATTTCCGTGCTTCCTCCTCAAATATAGTACATTTTTTATTTTTTTTTTTTTTTGCGTGTGTGTATATCACACAGAACATCCCAAACCATCTTATTCAACTATACACCCACTTCCCAGATGGTACCCTCCCATAGCCTCCCTCCTCCCACTAGAGCCCTTATACTCTGTTATCCCTGCTACTGTCTGCTATAATGTCGGCATCCCCAGCCATTCCCCACTACTTGTCCATCTGGTGAATCCAGTCAGCCTATCTAGAGGTCTTTGTTTTAGGAAGGTCAGCTGTTCCTCATCTAGCAGCAATAGGTTGTCAATATTCCTTTAGATAAGATTGGGGTCTGCTGTTCATTTAAAGAAAACACGTAGAGAAAGTAGCTTTATTGAAGACATGAAACATAAGCAAACAGTGATAGTTTCAAAGTGAAGGAAGGCAAGTGTGTAGCTGTAGCAAAGGGGAATGACCACATTCATAACAAAGGAAATTAGATCTGATCATAGATACTAAGGGCTTTGAAGCAGAGAATGAGAATACCAAATGCTGTAATGCTGATAAGTATGGTAAAGACTCAGGAGTTCACTGGGTTGACCCTAGTGAGAACAGCTCGATTAGGTAGAGATTTCAGGACAAAGATTATTCTGCCAAATAGTGAGGAATAAATGGATGAATAAGTCATAGTGATGGTGAGTTTAGAGGCATGACTGTGATATCATTATTTAAATTTAATTTTGCAAATAGTCTTTTTGAGACGCGGTCTCCCTGTAGCCCCAGCTGTCCTGGAACTTACTATGTAGACCAGGCTGGCCTTGAACTCACAGAGATCCGCCTGCCTCTGCCTCCGGAGTGCTGGGATTAAAGGCGTGTGCCACTACGCCTGGCCCACAAATAGTCATTTAAGCATCAAGTAGTTCTTCAAGGCTTTAAAGAAAATAAGGGAAAGCAGTTCTCCACAGTTTTCCTCCCCACCCACTTCTGTTCCTATACTAGCAAACAAATGTAAATTGTACATCTGTAGACCTCCTACCGTGAAAGGTGTGAAAGGTAAGGATTTAGGTTTTTTTCTTTTTTTAAATTTATTCTCATTTTATGTATGTATGTATTGCCTGCATGTAGGTAAGTGCACCTGTGTCCTGCAATGCCCATGGAGATCAGAAGAGGCTGTCGGATCCCCTGGGACTGGAGTTACGGACAGTTGTTAGCTGCCATGTGGGTTCTGGGATTCGAACCCAGGTCTTCTGCAGAAACAGCCAGTGCTCTTAACCACTGAGCTATCTCTTCAGCCCAGATTTAGCCTTTTTTTCATATCATCCCTTCTAACGTTCATCCAAAGCAAGCACAAAATCAGCCAAATTTTTGGTTAAACAAATATTTATATTACTGTTGCTATACAAATATTCTTCACAGCACAATTGCAGGATACTTTGATTTTCCTCTTTAAAAAAAAATAGCTTTTAGAAATGAAATAGAGGTCAGTGATAGAACCCTAGCATATTTGAGGCCTTGGGTTTGATCTTTAGCTTGAACAAAACAAAAACTGGCTTTTCTAAGTTTCAAAGTTATAATTTCCTGGATTTGTTGTTGTCTGTCTTGTGTTGTTGAGAATGAGTGTCCCTACGCCAGCAAGGCTGGCTTCGAACTTGTCATTTAGCCCCGGCCTTCTTGGTGCTGGGGTTTCAGGTGTACGCTGCCTGCCTTTTCCTTTTGCTCTCTTCTGTTCAGATACCACTCAGTTCAGTGAGGTTGTAGCCCAGTAAACCTATCTAAACTGAAAACATTCTAAGGAACATATGTGTTAACACATGCACTCTACCAAAAATCACAGTTTAGCCAAACAAAGAGTATCTGACTGGGCTTACCGCCACTACCTAGCAGTAGTAGACTGAATTGAGAGGGTATTATGTCACATATAGTTACTTCAGGGAAAAGATCAAGTTTCAAAATTAAGTTCCATTTCTACTGGTTTCCATTGTAAGATCAAAAAATGCTATAGATCATCACAAGTTAAGACATGCTGTTATTAACATATCCAAAATATTCAGTGGCACTGGAAACCTCAGTAGTTCCAAACATCACACTATTTGCAACTTACCACAATCTTCCTGCAGTCTAAACTCTAGTGTTCTTTATAGGCCTGATGGGCAGCTCTTTTCCCTGGACTTTCCCCTTTGCAGTAGTGGTGGTGCTAGGGATTGGAACCCAGAGCCTTGCCCTAAGCTAAGCACTCTACTCCCGAGCCATGCTCCAGGCCTTCTTGTACTTTCCTTTACTCTGAAGGAAGTTTTGGGAACTTCCTTTGTCTCTCCTGTGTCTGCATGTCAGGTCTTGATCTTTCTTTTCTCCCATGACTTGAAGAAACATACCCTTTAATTCTTCCTTTAGAAAGGGTGACAAGGAAAACTTTTCAAGATTCCATTTCTTGATATTTTTGACCAAGGATGTAATTCATTCAGTGTTCTGCTTTCTAGTGTCTTGAGATGTTAGATGCCTTCTGATTCTTACTCCTTTTTATGAGATCCCGTTAAAAAATGATCCAGAAGCTTTTAGGATCCCAATCTCCCACATTCTGGGTTATCCTGAGAATTTTCAGTGATTTCTAGTGTTTTCAAATTAATTTTTTTCATGATTTTGTGAAAACTCATGCTCATGGGATTATATGCTGAATGAAGTTCTTTCTTTGATCTCTTGGTTCATAACTCCATTAATCTTTTTACTCTTTTGTTCACTGTTTTTTCCTTTTAAAAATTATTTCATCAGTTTCTTATCATTTCTGCCAATTAAAAAATATTTTATTTATTATTTTTATATTTTTATGTGTATGCTTGTATTGCCTGCATGTAGGTAAGTGCACCTGAGTTGTGCAATGCTCACAGAGGACAGAAGAGGCTGTTGGATCTCTTGGAACTGGAGTTACAGACAGTTGTTAGCTGCCATGTGGGTGCTGGGATTCAAACCCAGGTCTTCTGCAAGAACAGTGTTCTTAACCACTGAGCCATTTCTCCAGCCCCCATTTCTACCAATTTTTAAAATTCCTTTACTCTTAATTCAACATCTGAGCTGTTTTGTTTTTAGAGGACTCCCAGTTTGCCCCAGTGACATATTATAGAAATCTTTTCTCCATCTCAGTATACTGATGGAAGTTTATTAAGACCTCTGTATTGTACTATTTTTCGGCTTGGTTGTTGAGATTCTTTTCTCATGATGAAGTATCTGCTGAGGCTCATAAGTGTTCCTTTTTTTTTTTTTTCAAAGAAAAATTTATGTTGGGCATGCTGGAGTCCAGAGCATGAATTCAAGGCCAGCCTGGCTATATATCAAAACACTTTAACAAATTTTTATAGTATCTTGATTGGCACATTATATTTGAACAAATTAGAGATTTTAAATAACCAGATACTGCAGCTAACTTAAATATTTTCATTATTTGAAAACATGCATTTTAAAGTGTTTTTATTATAAATTATTGTTATTAAGAATAACTCATGTTTCCTTCATGCAACAGAGGACCAGGAATGCAAAAGGTCACAAATGGCCAAAACACAGAGAATAGGAGTCAGCAGAGTGTGGGTCCTTGGACAGAACTCCTACATTAAAATCCACCCACTCAGGGCTCAGGGGTCATTGTGGAAGATGGAGAGGGTAGGCAGAATGATTGTTAAGAGTCAGGGAAGAGGTACATGACCATATGGAAATAGCCTTACAGGCTCCTGGGACTTTGTACATACTAACCAACAGCAGTAGTGTCAGCATGCACAAGACCCATGCAAACTTAAGCAGACAAAAACCCAGCACAGAACTGTGGAAATGGACAGCAGGCCCCAATCTTAGCCAAAGAATTCTTGGTAGCTGATTATTGCTGGGTGAGGAAGAGCTGATCTTCTTAAAGGGAGGGACTCTAGATAGACTGATTAGATCCCAGTGGATAAACTTACACTGAGGGACATATGGGGACACTAACTTTACATAATAGGCCTTACAAATGACAGAATGAATAAACTCCATTGTGGGCGATGGGAGGGGCCAGAAGGGAACAGGTATAAAGATGATTTTCTGTATGAAATACACAAAAATTCAATAAAAAAATGACTCATGTTAGTGTCAGATATACTCTGTGCTGTATTTTGTTGCTAGTATCTGTATTTGTAACATTATTATAACATTAACATACTATATTGCTGTTAGTGTTTTCTCTGTCCATGCTTGTTTTTCCTTCATATGTTGAATAATACATTATTTTAAGTAATAGAATTTAGTTTTCTAAGACATTGAGCTGTTAATACTAAAAATAAGCATCCTTGTTTTCATTCTGTTTCTGAAAGGACATAATATCTTACCAGTGACCAAACACTTAATTAAATTTCATTATTTCAAACACATGTGTATTTGCAAAATTTTTATTTTCATGTTGGAGCACCCAGGCATCAAATAAATGCTAAAATACTTGCCATGTAATAATGATTTTATGCGAAAGAGTGGGGAACAATTTTAATTTTATATATCTATTTTACTCTTACTAAACACTTCATAAAGATAATGGCAGTTTCACTATCAACTTAGTACTTTATTTTATTATTTTTTTTACATAATTGGTTAAATTAAAAAAAAATTTTAATAACTACATGATTAGAAGAAGCATTTCATTACAGCTTTAACATATTCAGTAACACACTCCAGAGCAAGAGTACACAGTTGAATTAATATAGTTATACAATATTGAATTCAGTATAAACCCTATAAGAAATAAAATTGAATGAAGTTTTAACCTTTAAAAGAGATCCCCATTTCATTTTAAAATATATTGTTCCTTGCAGAAAGACTCATTGTTTTTGCTACTAACACTGAGATGTTGGTGCACACATCTCTAATCTGTATGTATCTGATTATTACTAGTCATAATCGGTTGCACTTGGATCCTTGGCACCTGTGTATATACAGAAAGTCATTGGGTAGATTTCAGTGGTAATGTTCATCACCTCTACTAATTAACATGACGTAAATTTCCATGCTTCCTCCTCAAATATAATACATTTTTTGTATTATATTGTATTTGTATTAATTTGATTTGTGTGTGTGTGTGTGTGTGTGTGTGTGTGTATCATACAGAACATTCCAAACCATCTTATTCAACAACATACCCGCTTCCCAGATGACACCCTCCCATAGCCTCCCTTCCCCAACTAGAGCCCTTATACTCTGTTATCCCTGCTACTGTCTGCACCCCCAGCCATTCCCCACTACTTGTCCATCTGGTGAATCTAGTCAGCCTATCTAGAGGTCTTTGTTTTAGGAAGGTCAGCTCTTCCTCATCTAGCAGCAATCAGTTGTCAATAGTCCTTTAGATAAGATTGAAGTCTGCTGTTCAATTTGGCTGGGTTAATATCTGGGAGTCCCTTGGGCCACCCTGGCCAACAACTCAAAAGAAGGTATCTCCTATCTGGCATTGTTGCTTGTTATGTAGCTTTTAGCTATACATATGGACTCGTAAAACATTATATTGGCCCCTTTAATCTTTGGTTATACTTTCCTTTTGGGTGTTTAAGGCCGTAGAGTTGGCCCATATAAACCAATTTATTTTTATTCTTAAGGTCATTTGAGGATCTGTTCCTCAGGGGCCACATGGACTTGGGAGGAGCTCCTGGCTCCTTTCTTTTACCAGATCTACCTATGTGAAGATAAGTCAAAGGTCCTGCTGGACCGTGGCCGACTTTGCTTGGAAGCATGGAGGAAATGATTCCTCTGTGTTGACCCTCCTCTTTGTAGACTGGACACTGGTTCAAGTCCATCTGGTGGGATCTCCTCGGCTTCCTTGATCAAGAGGACAGGTGACCCACCACAATTACAGGATATTTTGAGAGATGCTCATAGTCCACTGGAACTAGTCAACCTAGGAGGGCAAGGAGCAAAAACTGTCCTTTATGTCCCTCTGACCAAATTAGTATAGGCCTCAAAGTATGTCTGTTAAACATCCAAGAAGGTTAGTTTCACCAGTCTGGTACTTTTAATTACTATATGGCCTGTAGATAAATCTTGGGTAAACACCAATTGTTCTCAGATAAACCTTACCTAGACATATATTCCTTGATTTGGTATGTATAATTTGTCAGTAGGTTGTTGGACTAATATGGCTCCCTCTGGTTTTTAAAACTAGCTAGGCATTATTTATCTCTTGCATTGTCTTACCCCTCCATCATGGTTTTCCCACTTAAGGTGCCCCCATTTCCCCCCTTTCTCCCTTAATAATACCCTTCTCCTATGGTCCTACCTCACTTGAGCTCCTTCTTTCCCTTGACCCCCTAGGTTCCTTGTATACCCTTCCCTCCCCCCTCCCTTAAACTAACACAATTTTTATCCATTTCTCCCTTAGTAAGGCCTGCTTCCTACTGTTCTTCTCTTTCAGGTTCTTTCTTTTCCTTTACCTCCCTGATTCCTTTGCATTTTTGTGGTTCCTGTAGTTATGTCTGGATGCATACTCACTTATCAGGGTTTGGTTCTAGGATCCACATATGAGGGAGAACATACATCGATTTTTTTTTTCTGAGTCTGTGTTACTTCACTTAGTATAACAGTTTCTAGTTCCATCCATTTACCTGCAAATTTCATGA
>NW_008353027.1:2669408-2672121 GCF_000622305.1 Nannospalax galili
GCTGTCTGGTCAGCTCCTTAGCCCATCTTTTAACTGGGATACTTCTTGTCTTGATTCTCTGTTTTTTGAGTTTGTTATATATTCTGGATATTAAACCTCTGTCAGATGTGTCACTCATGAAGATTTTCTCCCATTCTATTGAGTTTTCTCCTCACTTCCCTGGTTTCCTCCTTTGAGGTACAGAAGCTTTTTAGTTAATGAGGCCCCATTTGTTAATTCTTGCCCTTGTTTGCAGAGCAATTGATGTCCAGTTTAGAAAATCCTTTCCTACACCAATATCTTGTAGGTTTTTGCCAATGTTTTCTTCTAAGAGTTTTGAGTTTCAGGCTTTACATTGAGGTCTTTGATCCATTTGGAATTGACTTTTGTGCAAGGTGAAAGATAGGGGTTTAGTTTCAGTCTTCTACAAGTGGAGATCCAGTTTTGCCAGCACCATTTGCTGAACATGCTATCTTTCCTCCAGTGAATATTCTTGGTCCTTTTGTCAAATATCAGGTGGCTAAAATTGCATGTACTCATATTTAGGTCTTCAACTTTATTCCATTGATCTATAGGTCTATTTTGTGCCAGTACCATGTTGTTTTTATGACTATAGCTCTGTAATACAGCTTAAAATCTGGTGTAGTAATCCCCTGCATTAATCTTGGTGCTCAGGGTTGCTTTGGCTATCTGAAGTCTTTTGTGCTTCCATATGAATCTTAGGATGGGGTTTTCCAATTCTGTGAAAAATGTTATGGGGATTTTGTTTGGCATTGCATTGAATCTATAAATGGCTTTTGGTCGGATGGTCATTTTCAGAATATTAATTCTTCCAATCCATGAGCATGGGAGGTCCTTCCATCTTCTAATGTCTTCCTCAATTGCTTTCTTTAAAGTTTTAAAATTTTCATTGTAGAGGTCTTTAATGTCATTGGTCAGGTTTAATCTGAGATTTTTTTTTTTTTTTTGCAGTTATTGTGAAGGGGAGTGTTTCCATGTACTGTTTCTCTGATGGCTTCTTATTAGTATATAAAAAGGCTACAGACTTTTGTAGGTTAATTTTGTGACCTGATACTTTACTGAACATGTTAAAAATTTCTAGGAGTTTTCTGGTGGAATTTTTGGCATCTCTTAGATATAATATATCCTCTTCAAAAAGGGATAATTTGATATCTTCTTTTCCAATTATTACTCCTTTAAATTCCTGCTTTTGTCTTATTGCTTTTGCAAGAGTTTCAAGCACTGTGTTTAAGAGAAGTGGGAATAGTGGACAGCCTTGTCTGGTTCCTGATTTCAATGGGAATGCTTCCAGTTTTTCTCCATTTAGAATGATATTGGCTGTGGGTTTGTTATATATGGCTTTAATTATGTTGAGGTATGTTCCCTTCAGTCCAATTCCATCTAGGACTTTGAACATAAGTGCATGTTGAATTTTGTCAAAGGATTTCTCTGCATCTATTGAGATGACCCTGTGGCTCTTGTCTTTGATCTCATTTATATGATGTATGACCTTTATTGACTTATGAATATTGAACCATCCCTGCATCTCTGGGATAAAGCCAACTTGATCATGGCGGATGATCTTTTTGATGTGTGTCTATATGTGTGTGTGTGTGTGTGTGTGTGTGTATGTGGTTTGCAAGTATATTGTTGAGAATTTTTGGATCTATATTCATTAAGGATATGGGTCTATAGTTTTCTTTTTTGGTTGGAGCTTTACCTGGCTTTTGTATTAAAGTGATGCTGTCTTCATAGAAGGAATTTGGGGTTTCTCCTTCCATTTCTATCTTTTTGAATAAATTAAGTAGTAGTGGATGTAGATCTTCTTTAAATGTCTGATAGAATTCTGCTGTAAATCCGTCTGGTCCTGGGGTTTTTTTAGTCTGGGTCTATAGTTTTCTTTTTTGGTTGGAGCTTTACCTGGCTTTTGTATTAAAGTGATGCTGTCTTCATAGAAGGAATTTGGGGTTTCTCCTTCCATTTCTATCTTTTTGAATAAATTAAGTAGTAGTGGATGTAGATCTTCTTTAAATGTCTGATAGAATTCTGCTGTAAATCCGTCTGGTCCTGGGGTTTTTTTAGTCAGGGTTTTTTATTACTGTTTCAGTTTCCTTTTGTGTTATGGATCTGTTTAAGCTGTTAATCTCCTCTTGGTTTAGTTTTGGTGGTTCCCATGCCTTTAGATATCCATCCATTTCTTTTAAGTTTTCAAATTTAGTAGCATATAGGTTTTTAAAGTATTCCCTTATAATGTTTTGTATCTTTCTAGTGTCTGTTGTGATGTTTCCCCTTTCATCTCTTATTTTGTTGATTTGGCGGTGCTTTTTCTTTCTTTTGGTTAACTGGGCTAATGGTCTGTCCATCTTGTTTATCTTTTCAAAGAACCAGCTCTTGGATTAGTTGATTCTTTGTATTGTTTTGTTTAGATTTCATTTATTTCTGCTCTGATTTTTATTATTTCTTCTTCTCTACTGTGTTTGGGTTTCTTTTGTTGTTGATTTTCAAGTGTCTTGAGTTGCAATGTTAAGTCATTTATTTGTGTTCTTTCCGACTTTTTGATGTAGGCACTTAGAGCTTTAAGCTTCCCTCTAAGGACAGCTTTCAGCGTATCCCAGAAGTTTGTCGTGTTGTATTGTCCTTTTCATTTAATACCAGGAGTACTTTTATTTCTTTCTTAATTTCTCTTTTGACCCATTCATCATTTAGGAGTGTGTTGTTTAATCTCCATGTGTTC